>NC_035439.2:133859530-134159530 GCF_002127325.2 Helianthus annuus
AGATATTTTTTTATATATACTATTATAAATTTGTAGAAAAAAAATTAAATTTATTACATGTGAAATTTATCAACCGCTAAATATTGTCGCAAACTGAATGGTCGCAAGTTAATTTCTGTCTCAAACGAGTTGACGTCACTCCGCGCGTTGCGGCGGGATGTTGATTATAAAAGCTTTTAGTATCATGATGCGCTAATACTTTAGTTTATGCAAAACATTTTCTTTCATTTTGCTTTATTCTTAGCTTGCATTATCACATGAAAATCATTTCAAAGATTTCATTTAAGATTTCCTATAATAATAAACACAAACAACCTAAGAAATCAGGGAAACTCACACCAACCCAGGAAGTTTTTTCGTCCTTCTTCATCTCTCTAACAAACACACACAGTAATCTCTCTCCGCAAAGGGGCAATCTAAGCAGTTTCGAAGTGGTTTTCACTCTACTCTTTGTGATACAATTACATACTATATATTTACATGCGTGTAACACCTCGAAAATTTAGGTCCTATAATGTATTGACACGTGTCATAAGCTTGAACGTGCGAAAGAATACTCTAGAGGGACTAAAGTTGACAAACATGGAAAGTATGTGAATTCAAGGGTTCAAAATGTCAACAAGGGATAAATATACTTTACAGTAACCCTACACGATGCTCGTACCTTCAAACGAATAAATCATGGATCATACGGAACTAAATATGAAAGAAAGTGAGAGATTACAAACTACAGGGGTTAAATGTGTCAACATGTTTAAGTTATACCTCTGAGTGACCTTTTAGCAAATCCGAAGCTTTGTAACGGTGAATTATGCTCACTAGAATGCACGATAAAAATTTCATAAAGTTTCGTGATAAAATGAGAAAGTTATGATCAAATTAGTACATGAGGGGTTAAAGCGTCAACGTTGAAAGTTATGACTTTTCAGGTAATAACAAAGTAACCGAGGACTTAACAAGATGGGTAAAAGTCTCGAGGCCCTTGTACGTAAATAATAAGGGCTCACAATGCAAGAAATACCCTTCCGAAGAGCCAAGAGCCAACCTGCAATTATTGAAAGATTTGAAATCTGTCAGAATGATTCAGGCGGGCCGCGTAAGCCTTGTTAAGGTCTTACGCGGGCCGCGTGAGACGCCCAGATACAGAAAAGTGAGACAGCGGCACTGTTCAGCCTTGTAACTGACTTAGATCAATCTTTTCACCAGTATGGGCGACCCCTACTTGCTTTTTAGACCTTAGGGACACTTGTGGATGATTCATGGTCAGTAGTAGACTTTTTTGGCAATGATCTATGGTGATTTATACACTATAAAAGGCCTTCATGTTACAACTTGTGATCATTCATCCCATCTGCTTTCTTGGAGCTTCCTGGAGCATAAGAGCAGACCCAAGCCATTCCTAGTCGTGCATTAGACTTTGGTAAGTATGCTTAACCTTTCTTAGTTGAGTTTTTACTTAGTTTTAGCTTAAAAGTCAAACCGTCGTAATTAACGGTTGACTTAGCGATTAATCACTAATGGTCCAGTGATTAGTCGAATCAAAGGTAGTTATAAGTTGGTAATCATGTGGGCTTTAAACCCTCAAAAGGGCACCCTCTGATTCCCACTCTAACTAGATCAAATGTCGGGTCAAAGTTGTTTAGAAAAAGTCAACAGAATGCTAATTTATGAATTAACACATAATTAACAATGTAGAAGGCATGTAACCTATTTTATCACTTATATAACTTGGTAATAAGTATAACAACTGGTCTAAACTTGTTTGATCCGACAATTTTCTGTTTTGACCCGGTTCGGAACCGAAAGTCGCAAAACTTTGACTTTTGCTTTGACTTCAGTTCTGACCCGTTTTAGTAGAGCCTATAAATGCCTTAGGACTTCCTTAGGACCAGGTTACATGATAGTATAACCCTCTGTGACTGGTTCATTGATTGTCCACTTCGTTTACAAGTTTTACAAGTTTCCGTTAAATGCTTAAACGTTGACCATAATGCCCTTTTTACCATAGAACGAGAATTTTGGAAATGTGAAAGGACAAAAATCTTCGTTAATGATTTATAAACATGTCCCTAAAGTTTCATAACGGTTCGAGGTCCAGAATATGAGTTATGCTAAATAGCGCAATTAAGAAACTTTAGTTAATTAAACGGCGCACTTAGCATAAAGCCTATCTAAAACCCAATTTCGACACCAAACCTTTTACACACTGATGTAATATAATATTTTAAGATTTTTAAAGATTTTTAATTATTTTTTAACCTACTCATAACCTAAGGTTATGGCATTGATTCGGTAAATACCGATTATACCCTTTTCGGGCATAAAATGAGTTCTACATGGTATTTTAACACCAATCCAATTGCTACTGATTTTATACAATAAATAAAGTATTTTGAACTATGAAACCTGATCGGAAAACTCAGATTTCCTGTTTAACCCGGAAATCGCTTAAAATGGCTTTTTACGCGTAGTAAACGCCTAGTATAGGTTTAAAACCATTTTGTCATAAAAAGACTCATTACCTACTGATGTAATTTGTTAAAGTAAGTGGTTTTACTGATTACCTCATACCCGAACATCAGAATTATAAATAAACTCGTTTATAATCCTTAAAATACCAAAATACCCCTACGGGGCTTATATTGAGATTAAACTCGTTTTGGGTATAATGGGAGATATCCTACTGATATCACAGCCTCTTTAAAGCATATTGACTTAGGAAATCTGTATAGGACTCTTACGGTTACCCGTTACGCTAATTACGCGTCCGGTTCGGTTTATGTAACTGGTTTGCATAAATTAGCCGAAACGGGTCAAACCTTGTCGTTTTTACCTCAAAATCCAGAATGTGGTTGGATTACCCATATTATACAAGTCTTCAAACTTGTCGGGTCTAAATCACATTCTATTCCGGTCTTCGCTTAATCGTGCGTTCGAACCGTATCTTTCGTTAAAACTAACCGGTCTAAGTTTAGGCTTAATTAAAGACCCGTTATGATTCTAATAGATTATTATAAACCTTCGTTCCAGAATAGGAGACCCGGTAAAAGCTACACACACTTGCTATTTATGATTAATACTTGCAAAGGTAAACTCTTTTAACTTAATTTCCCTTATACATGCTTGGGGTACGGTATATAAAATACCGCTTGGTTCGGCATTGAATCTTTAATCAATTAGAGATTAAATCATTGATATGCTCTGTTTTGAAATGTTTTGTTTGCTTAAAGCCTTTGGGGGGTTAATGACCATGTCCCGGATATCCTTGGCATCATCTTACGAGATGGCCACGACCTGAGCACGGGGTGTAGGCGTACACCCGTCAGTGCATAAATGAATAAATAATGTGGTGTGTCTATTGATCTTTAACCCGGTCTACGGATCGGGCTACTGAACGCATAAGGAACATGTAATTCGTTTACAAGTATTATATTCAAATAATTATCCCAAGTTATAAAAGTTTGTGCCACGTGCATTCAAATCAATTTTATTAAACTTTTCAAAATGAGTCGGTTGAATGTATTTACCAGTGTAAACTGACGTATTTTCTCAAAAAGGTTAAGTGCAGGTACTACGCGAACTAGGCTGGCTTTCTCCTAGCGTCCACAATAAGTCTCGCAAGCTTGGATGTCAAACTGTTGAACAACCTTTCCTATTTATTTTGATCCCCCTGTGGATTATTTTCAACTGTTTGTGATACTTGATATTACAATTATATTCGGTTGAAATATATCTATCTTTTGCTTCCGCTGTGCATTTAATATTGTGTTGTTTGACTGTAATGTTACCAACTACGTCACGATAATCCCCCACCGGTGAAACGTGTAAATATCGGGGGTGTGACAATGCGATTTGTATCTATATATCTTCGTACATTGTATACGCCAATTGAAATTCAATATTTTCGTTGTTATTCTATCTGTAAACAATCTCTGAATTGTCCTAATAGGTAAAATCCCAAGCTATGATAAACAAATCTTGATGTCGTGAATCATGAAATTTAAAAACTAAAGGTAAATGATTGCTTGAATCAATTGAAAGGTACACAGGTTCAAGATGTTTGAATTAATCATTTGAAACGTATCAAGGTTCAAGAAGATAAATAGCCATGAAAATAGTATTCATGATTAAAAAAATCGAATATCATGGAAAAACATATTATTGAATTGATTGAAGAGAATTTTTAAAATATTACCTTGGATGTTGATGTAACTGGTGGAAGGTTTTTGATTAACGAATGTATTAAAGGAGTATAATGGATTCAGGAACACTAAATAATTTGGTGATTTGGTATTGGTGGAAGCAGTGGCAATTTAGTGATTTGCTTGTCACACAGGTCGAACTTGCCACACAACTCTAAATCGCTACATATGTTTAAATTGTGATACATGCCTAGATTTCCTGCTAGGTGAACCATGCATATTTGGTTCTAACTTGATATCTTTATATAAAATATATATTTTATTTTTGAAAATTCTAACAATCCGAGTTTTTATAGCGAACTTGTTTTCTTTCTATATGTTGGAATCAATTTGTTTTAATTTGATTGTGAGAATATCGTTAACTTATTTGAACATTTTTTAGAAGTATGTTTAATTTTAAACAAAATAAAAACAAAAATGGATTGTTAAAACATTGTCTAAAATTGTGTAAAAAATAATAATTAAATGCTTTTAAAAAACATATCTGATTTTAAAATACTCAAAATAAGTTTAATAACATTGATTTTGTCTTTTTCTAGAAAAACCAATGTATATGAAATCCGGATTTGAAGATTGGATTTTCCAAAGTGACGTATCCCTTTTTTCATAAAATGGTGCCGACTCGAGGAGATTCTGGTTACCAAATAAGAATTACAATCTTTGATTCAAACAAAACTTTTGATTTCAAATTATTAGTTCCCCGTATTTCTATTCCATGCGTTTTGATTAAACCAAAACGTTTTTGATTTTGGTTTCAATTTTTCACGCCACAAAACCCATGTGATACTATGTTCTCTTCAGTTTTTTTTATTAGGATTTTCAAAATTGATCAATCCGATTCAATCGATGTTCGAATATGATGGTTTAATTTCAGTTTCATGATATCAATTGTACGATTCAATCTTTTCTTTGTTTTTATTCTGAATTTTGGCTTCAAAGATGCAATTAGAAAACATGGGTCCGACACTTTGTTTTGATTTTAATTTCGGTTTGATCATTCGATGATTTCTGGGTTTCGATTTAGGGTTGCGATTTATAGGGATGGGTCGATAATGATGGGATTTGTATTGTTAAGACGTTTCGGTGATGGCTATAAAGGTTGTCTCACTGTCGATTGATATGCAAATATTTACGACCCAAGTGTCCTTTTTGATGATTAATAAACAAACATATAGACGTGATAGTTCCATGATGGTAAAACACACACACTTCATATTGATTTAGTCATGTCCATTCGTTAGCATGGCGTGACTCTTCGGTAGCATGTGGTGTCTTTTTAGTTTTTGAGCAAGGGGTATGTATGTATGATTTTTAAAAGTTACAACTTTTCATTCTAGAGAGGCAACCCAAGTTGCTTTTTGTATAGTTATATAATGCCCTTTAGCGAATATGACAAAGTCCGGTTATTTTTTTCTTTTTCTTTTTTTGTCATGAGTGACAGAGAAAGAAAAATATATATACCCTTAAAAGGTGTTTTTTGTCCTTATATGCACACCTTGCAGTGTCGAACTGTGGCCAAAACACGGCGTTTTGGTCCGGTTAACCAGACAAAAACTGACGGGTGTCTGACGGGTCTGTTGACCGGACTAAAACGCCGAGCTTTGGCCGCGTTTTGGTCCTGTCAACCAGACCGGGTGTTAGTATTTTGTCTGGTTGATAAGACCAAAACGCGGCCAAAGCTCGGCGTTTTGGTACGGTCAACAGACCCGTCAGACATCCGTCAGTCTTTGTCTGGTTAACCGGACCAAAACGCCGCGTTTTGGCCACAGTTCGACACTGCAGGGTGTGCATATAAGGACAAAAAACATCTTTTTTGATGTGTAAATAGGTAAAATGGTGTGTTGATAGGTACACCCTATATATATTATTAAGAAAGAATTAAAGAGTAGGGTCACATATGCCCTTTAGCAAATGATTTTGATCAATTATAGAAAATATGACTTATAGTCCAATTTTTGGTTTGCTTTGTAATAAGTGGACAGAGCAAAACAAAATATATTATTAAAGTAAGAATTAAAGAGTAAGCTAGGAGCCTAGGATATTCATTATTCGGTTTCAAACTAATTATGCCTAAAATCAAAACCAACCAAAACCGAAAACAAATTACAAATTCGGTATTAGCCTCAAGGTCTTAACCTAAAGTTAGGGGTAGTTGTGCTCCACTTTCAATTACTCATCACATCCAATCCAATCATGTTCCGCCACATTATTGAACTTGATTCCATCACTGGTGATGGATTTTAGTAGGGATGCCCATCAATAGTGATGGATTTTTTTATTTTTAAATTATAAATTAACAATAATAATTTCATTTAAATAAAAAAAATATTTCTAGACATATTTAGGTTACAACTTAAAAAAACATAAAACAATAAAAAGATACATAAAGAAAATGTACTCATCGACGTGAAGCTTCGTTTGCCCCTCTCGTCGTAACGTTCTTGAAACCATTTTTTGCTTGCTTCGATGTCTCCTATAATCTTTAAAAATAAATCTTTTGATAAACGAAACCGATCCCTAAACGTTTCGGCATTGTAGACCGGATTCTCCACAAAATAATCCTTCATTAACACTTCGTTGGTATGTATACGATCACGATCCACCATTTTCTTCTTTGGGCGGCTCAAACCTTCAAGTTCGTTATACGCCTTCTCGAAAAATACAAGCGTGTCATCGTCGGAAGACAAAGAGCTATCAGTGTCTAGCGGAAACGAATCGGTTGGAAATTCCATTTTTATGCAAGAAAGTGGTATAAAATTATGTGTTTGTGTGGGTGAAATATGTATTTGTGTGGATGGTATATATATATATAGTGTTTAATTTTTCTTTCTCATCGTCCGATGGTAACATAGCATTTGAAATCAACGGTAATATCATCATCTCCACGCGTTATGGCTACAACGCGTTTTCATGTTCACGTGTGATGAAATTGGGTGGCGGCGGTGTTTCACGGGGTTCCACGTGTGGTCACCGTCCCACCACGTAACGCCCCGACCGGCTTTAATCTTCATGAGTTCAAAAGAACCTATGCCATGAATAGTGGTAGGAAAAATACACTCGATAGTTGGTGTGGAGTTACCAGTAAATCTAAATGAAGTCATCTCTATAGCAGCATTGTCTCAAGAAATGTACACAATGGCCACAAATGTCTCTATCCAATATGTCACCTTTTATCAACACCATATGTGGAGGGGAAATACTAAAAAAAACTGATATACTTTACCATTTTTCTCACAAAATCCCTCTACTTATTTTTTAATATTAAAGTCATTGTACTTGATAATTTTGAATAAACCCATGAAATGACTTGTAATAGGCCATTTATTGCTAGTGTAATCTATGTGTTTATTGTAAAAATTGAATATTTTCCTTGTATTCTTTTGTAATTATAAATATATTCTTGCAACTAATTATAAAGCATCAAAAAATAAATTGCAATCACATGGTCAAACGAAAAGAAAAAGAAAAACACTGTTAATTATTTTTTTTCAGCGAATATTTGGCATATTCTTCGTCTTATTCAATCTATCATATTTGAGTATTTTACAAAAAAAAGGCATACACATAGAATTTTGATTCCTTAGTCGAACAACCTAATTATCAGAGTAGAGTCAACCGTTTGGTTTCCCTACAATCTAAAATTGATTAGATAATGACACAAAACTAATCAAACAATGATTAAGATCATTGATTTTGATTTGTAATTACATACATACATGTATCTTCTTCTTCCATAACGTCGTTTATTTTTCTCAGGTCTTTACAATTTCATTTGCTAGGGTGGATGCTTATCTTTCCTGGCTTTTTTAAGTATTTAAAATTAAGATATGTCACACAAGAAAAGAAAAATCTACCTAAGCAAAAGAAATAAAAAAAAATACCGGAGCAGCATGTTGTATGTCATTTTAAAAAAACGAGAAAAATGCAATTTGCGTCCCTGTGGTATGTCCCAAACATCAACCTGAGCCCCTAAATTAAATTTTTGGTTTTTTGAGTCCCTGACTTTATATATTCATAACAATATGAGTCCCTGCCGTCAGTGTTCCGTCAGTTTTACCGTTTGACAGTTGTGAAAAGTCCATAATACCCCCAACCCTTAAATAGCGAGCTTAATAAATTGATTACCGGTTTCATTATCATCACCAGTTATCATTATCACCAGTTTCAACTCTCAAGAACATCATCATCATCTTCAACAGATCTCTTCATCATCTTCATCGATCATCATCATCATCTTCAACAGATCATCTTCATCATCTTCATCGAACATCTTCATCATCGAACAGATCAGGTTCATCTTCATCCTCATATTGATTTTTGGTTTGATTCGATGATTTGAATGTGTTTATATTGTGAAAAAAAGAGGGTTGATTCTGTGTTTGATTTTGGGTTCCATTCGATGATTTTTGGTTGATTTTGAAAAAAGAGAGGGTTGATTTTGGGTTTGATTTTGGGTTCCATTCGCTGATTTTGGGTTCCATTTGATGATTTGCGGTTTATTTTGAAAAAACAGAGGGTTGATTTTGGGTTTGATGTATCAACAGAGGTTTTGATTCTTGTGGGTTTAGGGTTTAGGGTATCAAAACAGAGGGCTTGAATGTGGGGTTGAATGTGTTTTGGTTTTGATTCTTGTGGGTTTAGGGTTTAGGGTATCAAAACAAAGGGTTTGAATGTGGGTTTGAATGTGTTTTGGTTTTGATTCTTGTGGGTTTAGGGTTTACGGTATCAAAACAGAGAGGGTTTGAATGTGGGTTTGAATGTGTTTTGGTTTTGATTCTTGTGGGTTTGAATGTGGTTTGATGTATTTTGGTTTTGATTTTTGGTTTGAATGTGTTAGGGTATCAAAACAGAGGTTTGAATGTGGGTTTGAATGTGTTTTGGTTTTGATTCTGGTTTGCATGTGTTCATAATTTGAATGTGTTTTGGTTTTGATGCTGGTTTGAATGTGTTTTGGTTTTGATTCTGGTTTGAATGTTTTTGTTGTATCGGACCAGTTTCGGATTGAATGTGTTCCTCATTTGAATGTGTTTTGGTTTTGATGTTGGTTTGAATGTTTTTGTTGTATCAGATCAGTTTCGGATTGAATGTGTTCCTCATTTGAATGTGTTTTGGTTTTGATTCTGGTTTGAATGTTTTTGTTGTATCGGATCAGTTTTGGATTGAATGTGTTCCTCATTTGAATGTGTTTTGTTGTACAGAATGGCTGCGGACGTAAAGATACTACGCAAAACACCAACTACGAAGGCGAGAACACTTGACAACCTCCTAGAAGATGGCGCAGTACACATAAGGAAGTGATTGATATGAATGAATACAACCCCAGTGGCAGATATGTAATTAGCGAGCTCTGGAATTTCATATCTACCACTTGGGTTATATTCATTCATATGAATGAATACAACCCCAGTGGCAGATATGTAATTAGCGAGCTCTGGAATTTCATATCTACCACTTGGGTTATATTCATTCATATCTGCTACATTCCGAAGTGCACCCGTCAGTAAAGATCCACAAGCATCCACAATTGCTTGTGGATCTTTGACGTTTTGTCTCTGTATTGTATGTTACGGTCTTTTGTTATCGAGTCTGTAAGTTATGGTCTTTTGTTATCGAGAATTTAATTATGAATGAATATAACCCAATTGCTTGTGGATCTTTGATATATATAGTATACATTTAATTATTATATTGCATTTATTTAAAAAGAGTTAATTATTAGATTGCATTTTTTAAAAAATAAAAGAGTTAATTTAATTTGAATTATTAGATTTCTTAAGAAAAAAGCAAAAAATGAATTTAGGGGCTCAGGTTGATATTTCACTCATACCATAGGGACACAAAGTGTTATTAATATATGTCAAAAGACGGTCTTACCCCTGCCTCAAACAGTCAAACTGACGGCAGGGACTCAAAGTGTTATGAATTTATAAGGTCAGGGGCTCAAACATCCAAAAATTTAATTTAGGGGCTCAGGTTGATGTTTAGGACATACCACAGGGACGCAAATTGCATTTTACTCTTAAAAAACCCTTCAAAAGTTTGTTCAATATTAAGAAGTATAAGGACTTTAATATTCAAAAATAAAGTGAAGGGACTTTTGTGAGAAAAATGATAAAGTATGTTGTTTTTTATGGCATTTGATGTTTGGTTTAAAGTTTGTCTAACCACAGAGGTAGTGGTGCCAACTCGGTCTATTTTCAATTAAACAATTTATTTTGTTTGACTTATTCGGATTTTGACAAACTATTACTCATCACTTATGTTCTATTCCCGAGTTTCATTTAACGAATGAAAAGAAATGATTTGGAAGAATGTCAAAAAAAAAGTAATTTTTTTATGTAGAGAAATGGAAGGAAAACTTATGTCTTTTTCCTTCCCTTTTAATCCTTCAAATTGGAGAGATTTGGGAGGAAAATGTATTTTATGCATAAAATCCTTACTTTTCCTTTGATTTCCTTCGAACTCGGGAACACGGTAAATAATTTAAATTTTGCTTTCTACTTATTTTCTTTTCTCTTCTTAATTCATTTTCTCTTATTTTCTTTTATTTATTAAACTCGGGAACATAGCGTTAGAGGAAAAACTAAAAACGAGGTAACTCAATTCAAACCACCTGTTATAACACCTTTGAAACATGGGTTTAGGGTAGACGGGGCACAATTCAAACCGCAGCTACCCGTTAGAACGCGGAGACATCCACGACAGTGTTCCCGCCTACTCTCTCTCTCTCTACACATAAACACAACTCTTTATCTCTCATCCTCTTTCGTCAATAATCCACATTTGCTGTTAAAGAAAAGAAGAAGAATCTTAACAAACGATTTTGAGCTTTGTCGTGACTACACATGTGAGAATTGGTAACTACCATCCAAACGTTATTGTACTATTGCATTTGTTTCCTAACTTGACTCTTCTAGAAGTTCTAGATAGTGGTATACAGTGTGAGTTTAGTGGGGAACTAGAAAATCATGTAAAAAACCTATAAAAACACATTACATATAAAAAAATTCATTTTTATGTAATTTGTTTCGGAGTTTTTATATATAAACAGATAATGTTTCAATAAAAAAAGAGTATAGTTAAATGCAATTTGCAACCCTTGGTTTGGTGACGGGAGCTAGATGTCCCCTTGAAAGTTTTTTTTTTTTTACTCTGCCCTCTCCTGCTTTCAATATTATTACAACCACTATCGTCTCCACCACCATCTTCCTCACCACCACCACCAACAACAATCGGCAAAAATCTCAACACTTAAATGCTCAAAAAGCATAATTCTTTACAAAATTCAACTTGCAATATTACGGCATAACAAAGGCACAAACGATTGTTGAAGCCGTTTTGGAATACCATGATACAAGGTATAGAAGATTTACTCATATCTCGTCATGACAGTTACTAAGAAACCATTCTCGTATGCAATTAGTTGTGCTTCCGCATGCCAACACCGACGGTTAAGAGGTTGATGATTAGTTTAATTATTTAGTTTGTATAATGCTTTTAATTTTAATAAAATTGTTTTTGGTTTATATTTTTTATATATTTGTTTTTTTAATTTATGCCATTTTTTAATTCATGTACTTATGTTATTAATTTAAACAATTTTGATTTTTTTTATTTAAAAAGTTTTTTTTTTTAATTTTAAGTTGATTAAAAAAATGGGGGGGGGGGTTGGTTTTGGACAGGGCTTTTGGACCAAGCGATATGGATGCTGTGTTTTTTGTACGTCTTAAATAATAAACAGACGTTATTGTCTATGCAAAACATTTTGTCTAAGACACTTAGGGGCTGTTTGTTTACTTCTTAATGGGCTCTTAATTGTCACACCCCCAAAATCCACCATGTGGAGTACCACCGCTTGGAGGCGTGACATGACCAGGATCGAGCCACCAATCATATTGAACATCGTAATTAAGCAAATAAAACCAACCACAATACAATTGGTGACCAAAAGCTAGTTAACCAATTTTAACTTAAACAGCGGAAGCATAATCGTAAGTCCAAAACATAAGTTCATAGTTCCTAAGTTTAAAGTCCAAAACGTAGGATTAATAAGTTCATAAGGATTAAATGTTTAGCATGGGACATAACAACCCGTATTCCACAACAACCTCCTCCTCGTGCAAGCTCCTTAAGCATTTAACGACCTGTAAGGCATGTAACAACGAGTCAACAACAAAGTTGAGTGAGTTCACGTTTGGTTGTTTTGTTTTAAGTTGTTTCCAAAAACGTGGTTTGTCTTTCGTTGGCATAATTGCCGTGGGGGTTACCCCACAGTTGAAAGTATGTTTAACGAGTTCCTTCTTTATTATCCAAACCATTTCCATGATCAGTGGGGGCTTCCCCATGTGAACCACTAGACCGTACCATATCGACTACTACGCAAGTAAGTTGTGCCCTACATCAGTGTCTATCATCACTGACGGTTTGCCATAGTCCATTAGTACACGCCCGTCCGACTGGCACGGTGTGAGGTTTGTTAAACCTAATAGCGCTATTAAGTAATGACCCGCTCGCCAGTGGCCTCGGCGATTAAGTCGATATAAATTGAGGGACTTCATGATAGAGTTTTGTCTAGTAAGTTTAAGGTTGTTGTCCTACCCAAGGAGGACGAACGTACGTAGTTCTACCCAGGGAGAATACGCAGGATTAATATTGGCATCCTACCTATGGAGGATGGCCGTACATATCCTACCCAAGGAGGATATGTAGATTTCCGTTTTAAATTCTTTAACCCATTCCCAACCACCGGGAATCCCATGCCTTAGAAAGTGTGTGAACTCACATTGGTTTGCTCGGTTAGATTAATTACTCAAATAATCAGGAAATCAAGCACGTCCTAATAATGTACAGACAACAATCAGTTTCTCATGCATAACATGTATCCTACGTACGATTTATCTACTCATTACTTCTATCACATGCCACATAGTTCAAATGTCAAGTTATATCATTAAGTTACATTATTTTTCCCTAAAATAATATAACTATCTCACAAACAAACAAGTATCCACACAAGTGTTCTAATATAATGTCACACCCCGACCACGAAGAACATACAAAACGTGGCGGAAACGTCGGGGAGTGTTGTAACAGAATTTATTGTTTCAAATCCATGACAATTGAAGTTTCGTTTTATTAATCAAACATGAAAATCCACATTGTTTTAAACAAGAACCAAAGAGTACATAACATAAATTAACTAGTTCTTGTCTCGTTTTAAGTCACTAAGGCACAGGTCCGCCTAAGTATGTCTTGATAAGTCCTATGCATCATCTCCTGAAAACACATGTGAAAATAGGTACGTCAGCATAAAAATGCCTGTGAGATACATAGGTTTTGTGAAAACAGAATTCATGACTTATGTTTGAGAAAATGTTTACTCATGAACCTTGTAATTTGCTTTGTCTTGTAAATCATTTGAAAAACGATAAGATCAGATGATATGTAAAAAAATAAGAGAATAATGTATGGTTAAATGAATAACCATGTAAAATGAGTTTGTATAAGATAAGTTGTTTGTAAATCAATGTCTTGTGAAAAGTGTATTATTTGTATAAAATGTTATATGTCTCAAACTGAAATGATTCAAGTAACGCTACGATATGTAATACCATACAAACACTTATATATAGGAAGTACCAGCGGCGTATCCACCATGCTTGTATCATATTACACACGCCTCGTTACTTAAATAACTTACTCAAACCAAACCATCAAGATGTAATGTTTAACAATTGTAGAAATGTTTATGTATAGTCCAATGTCTATTGTCAAATGTAAATCATGTCAACAGATACACCTGGTTCACACGGTTCAATGGTTTCAAACGGTTCATATAATCAAAGGGTTAAGACGGTTCACATAGTCAAATGGATACAACGGTTCAAAATGTAGTATAATGTGTTCACATGCTGGATGAGCATATGCAACAGAAATGCAATGTAAGACAATGTACTAAGTATGCACACAATGGGCGTACGTAACATGAAATGTATTGTAAGGTGATGTACTAAGTATGCACACAATGAGCATACATAGCAATAAATGTAATGAAATCATGTACTATAAATGTACTAATGAACATAGCAAGTATATGATGTGAAAACAAGAAAGCATGAAAGTAACAAGTAGGCACATGTGTTTCACCCCAAAATAGTTTGGAAAACAGTAAAATAGGGGTCTATGTACTCACCTGAGATTGCTTTGAAGTTCTTGTATAACAACCAGATAATGCTAGAGATCACAGATATCAAACGGCACCTAATATAGGTAACTATGTTAATATACCGGACCTAAATCGGGGGATTTGGATAGAATGAGGGTTTGTAAACCAAACGAGTATGGAGACTCGTGTAATATGGTTTAACAAAGCCTACATACTAAAATGAAACCTAACCTAAGTGCTTACGACCCATTACGACCCGTTTAGGTAGCTTATGCTACCTTAACGCGTCGTTCGCGTAAAACGCGTTTGGAACGCCTAACGTCGTGACCATAAGGTATAACCTCGGAAGGTTATTCCCTATACAACTATGGTCACCTAAAGTGTTTGTTCGGATCCTAATGATCAACCAAATGGGTCGGGTTCGAAAGTATAAGCGATTGTTTAGATCGCTTACCTTACGACCCTATATAAGCACTATACTAAAAGTGACGAGCTAAGCATGTTAGAATATGCTTAACTAAGTTTAGAAAACAGGTTTGGTATCAAAACAAACGGTTTTGATACCCACGAGTAGTTTGGTTACAAAATACGCAAGAATGCGTATTTTGGCCGAAACTACGACTCGTCACTGAGCCTAGATAACGTGGTAATCAGTAGGTATAGTCACTATGGACTATAACCATCGTGATCACGCTCACGTTATGAAGTTCAAACGAACTTCGGGTTGACCATAGGCTGGTCAACGCAGAAAGTCAAACATAGTTTGACTTTAGGATTAGAAAGCGATTAAAAGAACGAAAGAACACTTACGAAGGGTCCCCGAAAGCTAATCTCGATCCAGGAGCTCATGTATGAAGCAAAGGCCTCAACTTAGAGCTTTAGATCAGATTTTTGTGGGTTTTAACCAAAATAGGGGGGGTATTTATAGGAAAATCAAGACCGTTAGGATCGTTTCTTGAATATCGTGCCACGATCTAATCCGTACACTTGTCGCAAAGTTGTGGTGGCTTATTTTGCCCCCACCATAGGGTTTTGACAAGTGGCATTGCCCTTTGGAGGTTTCTAAGGGCTGTTTACAGCTGAAAAATGACTTTTGCTGATCAGAAGGGGCCTCGCGTGACGCCAAGGGGGCTAGGTGTCACGCTAAGGTCCCCCTGTTCAACAAACACTTTCCAATGTTTTCATTTCAGTCCCCGTTGCGTATTAAGGCCATTTCCGACATGTTTAAGGCTCGTTAAGCCATTTTCAAGGCCCTAAAATGATGCCTAAACATTGTGGACATGAAACATGCTCAAAAATATGCCGGATGTTGGCTCGTTTAGTCGTACGATCGCGATGTTCGTTTAATTACGACGGAATGCGCATAAGCGCGAAAAGCGATCCAAATTGCGCGACGAATGGATTTTTCTCATGCCAAACACTAAGGCATAATATTATGATACTTACATAAATTTTTGGATGTCCGGATGTATTCAGAACGTAAGTTATGCGCGAAAGTGCAAACTTATGCACTTTTTGACACTTTTAGTCCCTGAATGATCCAAAAGTTTATTTTAGCATACCGAACCCCTCAAAGCCTATTTCTAAGCTATGTAAAGGATATTTATGGTATGTTTAACTTATGGACATGTTCCGGAATGTCTGTTTTAGTACGAATCGTCATACTTTCGCAGTTTGTCAAGTTTAGTCCCTGTAAGCGAATAAACTTGTTTTTGCCATACCAAAGCCTTCAAAACTTATTTCTAAGTTATGTAAAGGTTATTTAAGGTATGTTAAGCCTATTTCACTATTTCGGAGTGTTTGTTGCATTAAACTGGTTATATTTACGCATCAACGCGCGTATAACCTTCTAGAAAGCGATTTAGAGCTTGAAATCGAACAAGAGTTGATATGTGCAAAAGATACACATTTTTATACAGATCCTAAGTATGAAATACAATATTTCATTGGCTTGATATTTGTTTGATGGTCTTAGTGACCCAGGTGTCACATATAAGATGTATATATTTTAAATATATATATATTTACCCATTTTTATTTACAAAAACCAACCTCCGACACTTTGTATTTTGTTACAAAAATTATGGCGAAGTTTATATTCGAAACATAAGTTATAAAATATACTTGTAACGCCTGCTTAGAAAATAATTTTCTAAGTGTTGTAATTTTTAGAAAATTTCGCCAGAGTTTCCTTTGTAAACGGAGGTGTCCATGCTAATAAGCATATCATTTTCTTTTCAAAATCAATCAACAATCAATCTTTATATTACCAAGAGCAACAATATATGTGTTACACACTAATCATGAACTTGATATATTTCGAAAACGCGTAGTAACTTGGTAAAGTTTTTAGTAGACTTAGTTACCTTCCGAAGCGTATTTATTTTTTAAAAATCATCCTCATAAAATAATTTGGTGTTTACAACTTGTAAACAATTTTTACAAAAATAAAACTCTTGAACTCTTCTTGTAAATAAAACATTTTCATACTTGTCTTATTTCTAAAAATGGTGTAAGTGCTTGTAATAGTTATGATTTTTCCCAAAAGCCGCCTCTCTAACCTTGGTTTATTTATAAAAATCTTTTATAAAGTTTAGATCAACATGATCATTCATCAACTTGTTACTTATATTTTAAGAAAATCATCTTTATTCAAGTTCATAGTTAAACTAGAAGGTGGTTATTTTATATAACACATAACCACTTTCTATTCTTGTTAAACCATACTTCTACATATCATTTAACAAGATTCACATGGTGATTAATACCACACAATCAAGAATCATCATAAAACTAACAACATACTCATGACAACATCAAACTAGTAGCATTTTCATTTTTAAGTAAACTTTTATGTAAAGCTTCATGTTTAACCTCTTTTAGTGTTTTTGTTCTTTGGTGATTTAAACATACTTAACATACTACATCTTTTGATCATAGAAGCAAGATGAAACATGGGTGTATAAGTAACTTACTACTAGCACAAGGCTAGGGTAGAAACTAGTGATGAAGATGATGAGAAAAAGATGAGGAACAAGCAAGAACAAAGACTCCTTTGAAGCTCCACAAGTAGCAAGCCTTCTTGTATCAACCTTTAAGCTTGAAAGAGACTTGAAAATGGAGGATGATGGTGGTGCAATGGTGGTGGTGTTGGCGGTTTGGGTGGAGCCGAGAAAGGGAGAGAGAGTGTGAGAGTGAGGGAGTGAATGATGAAGATTGATGGTTGTGATCTTGCACCATGCTTAAATAGATGTTTCATATATTATGGTTATTCACACAAGCAACAATCCATTAAACAAATAGGATTAAACCTACACAAGATTATATGAAGCATGGTGGATGATTGTGTGGGTCCACATGGGACCGAAATTTGGTTGGGGGGGGGGGTTGGTGTAACATTTTGCAACTAGAGTGTAATGGTTAGTTGGATTTCAAGTGTTGTGATTACATATGATGTTTACTAGAGAATTTAGTGGGTGTTAGGGTGTTCGGGGATCACGACAAGCCAAGAAATAGTAAAACAATGTGTTTGGCAAAATTTAGTGTTCCGGGTAATGTCCGGTTGTTCGGTTGGATACCGTTTTGTTAAAGTGTTTAATTATTCCTTAAAGTGTCTTTTATATATATTTTTGCAATATAATTAATTCCTAACACTTAGGAAAATATTCAGGACCTTTTAGTAAATTTTCTGCACATGACTAGTATGTCAACAAGCACATGTAGGCATGACACAGAAATCAGGAAACAGTTAAGTAATTCAACACAATCACCAATCACTTTAATTATCATTAAATAATCGTATGGATACATGAAATTACGAGGGTTGTCACATTAATGGTTCAGACCTCTTACTGGTTCAGCACTTAAAGGTTCAGACTGTTTGTTTCGCAAGTAGATGTCTGAATGATTCAGACATTTGCTTCTAAATGGTTAAACATTATACTGACTTTGAATAGTTAAGAACTCTAATATGAATTGGTCAGACATTTGCCTCTGAACGGTTAAGCATTATACTGACTCTCAATGGTTCAAACCTCTTACTGGTTCAGCACTTAGGGCATGTTTGGCTAAGCCTTTTGAAACAACTTATTGACTTATTGGCTTTTTGAAAAGACACAAGCTCCAAAATAATTGTTTGGCGATAAAAAGTTTTATAAGTACTCCCAAATACCCCCTTAATGGTTTAGACCTTTTAATGTTTTATCACTTAAACATTCATAAATTTTCAAATAACCCTTTAAACCTAATCAAAAAGTTACCCAACAAGAATAACTCCAGAATCATGTATATATAGATTTGATATAAATTATTATTTTAAATAAGCTTCAAAAAAAGCTTATAACATATCAAACTTTTAAAATGTTGTTTTAATTTACAGTTACAAACATAACATTTTTGTATAATGTTAATGTAACAAAATTTTATTTGATTAATGAAAATTACGATGTTAAATGTAAGTTGTTAAGCACGAATAAAGGTAGCATGACTTTAATTCAATTATATTATATTATATCAAAATCAAAGTACAACAGTGTCTACAGCGTTAGACAATTTCAAACGTCATAAATGGGTCACGTCACCTGCACAAATGGATGTTTGTTGGCATGTTATGTTTGAATATGCAGGCAAGCTTTGGGTGCAAGGGGCACCTTCGGTGACCCCATTCGGTGACCCCATTCACATAAGGGGAACACCGCCGCCATCACTTAGGTGAGTGGTTTGGGAGAGTGAAATCGGTGGGAAGTCACCGAAGAGAGGGAGGAGTGGACCAATGAAAAGTTTTTTTTTTTTTTTTTAATAAAAAACCAAGTCACCTAAGAGGGGAGTGCAGCCATCAATTTAGGGTGTTAGGGGAGTTTAAGAGGGGAGTTGACGTGACACACGAGAATTGGTTATGTGTAAGAGAGTGCCCGTTACACCCTTAAACAGACACACAAACAAACGGAGAGTACAATGGTAGTGCTTGTTTGACATTTGGATGTTAATTTTAGAAATTCCAAATGAACGTCACGCACCGTGGGATAAAATATGTCACATATATATATTTTTTTTAATTTTATAGTGAAACCTTAGTTTGATAAATACCCGTAACATCATTTAGTCATATATCTAGAATGACGTATGGTTGCCCGGTATGTAAATAATAAACCCAAGAGACAATGTGATATATAACAGGGGCGGACCTCGAAGGGTTTGAGGCATAAGCGTAGGCAAAAATTTTTGCCACGGGTTTGGAAATTTTTCCGGATTCGATTTCAAGAATTATATGGGTTCGATGGCTAAATTTCTACAGGTGCTAGGTCAAAATACATTTATATATAACACTAATTTTTTTATACGGGTTCGGCTGAACCCGTAACCTTCTATGTAGCTGCACACCTGGTTTGAAAGGAGGCCGTCCCCATAAAAACAAATAGTGTATTTTCTAGCTAAAATTCTCTCTTAAAAGTTCAATTAAACTTTCCAATTACCCCTCGCAAAATAAATGTTTGGTCCCCTCTATATTATTATTTACTACCAAGCCTAAATTTGCACTGGTGCACATCTCTCCCTAAATGAGTAAATGCCAATAACCACACATTTCTCTACCGAACTTCTCATATATATATATATGTTTACACACAAACACAAACACATACAAAGTCATAAACAAATGGCTTCATCACTTCCTGTTGATTCAACACACCGCCCTCACATCGTACTATTTCCATTTATGTCCAAAGGCCACACCATCCCGCTACTCCACCTAGCCCGCATGCTAGTCACCCGCGGGATCACGGTCACTATTTTCACCACCAAAGCTAACAAACCATTCATTGCTCAGGTTCTTGAAACCTGCCCAGATGGTAATTCCATATCCATCATACACCTTCCGTTTCCTAATAACATTGAGGGCATACCTCACGGTATCGAGAGCACCGATAAGCTACCTTCAATGTCTCTTTTCCCCCAATTCGTTATCGCGACAAAACACTTGCAGCCTCACTTCGAAATGTCACTCAAAAACCTCGGAAACGTCACATGCATCGTTTCCGACGGGTTTTTGAGCTGGACGCTTGCGTCCGCAAACAAGTTTGGCATCCCTCGGCTGTCATTTTACGGGATGAACGCGTATTCAGGTGCGGTGCAGCATTCTGTGAATGTAAACCAGAGTCTGTGGGGACCCGAGTCGGATGATGGATTAATCACCGTGCCCGGGTTCCCCTGGATTCAAATCACACGGAATGATATTGATTACCCATTTACCCAACGTAACCCATCCGGTCCCTTCCATGACTTCATAATGGAGTCGATTGCCTCATCGGTAAACAGTTATGGTACGATAGTGAACACGTTCCACGAGCTGGAGCCGCGGTTTATAGACTACATAAACCGCAAAATGAAGCCCACACCTTGGTGTGTAGGGCCACTGTGTTTAGCCGAGCCGTTCGGCTGCTCAGATAAACAGCCGAACGGCTCGAACAGCTCGAAATGGATAACGTGGCTAGACCAGAAACTTCTCCAAGGATGTTCTGTGTTATACGTCGCATTCGGGTCACAAGCCGAGATATCAACACAACAAATGGAGGCCATATCAAAAGGTTTAGAGCAATCCGAAGTTAATTTCTTGTGGGTAGTCAGAAACTGCGAGTCGAATGTTCTTAGTGAGCTCGGAGATAAGGTAGGAGACCGAGGGATGATCGTGACGGAATGGGTGAACCAAATGGAGATACTAAAACACGAGAGTGTGAACGGGTTCGTGAGCCACTGCGGATGGAACTCGGTGTTGGAGAGTATATGTGCGGGGGTGCCGATTTTGGCGTGGCCCATGATGGCGGAGCAGCCGCTGAATGCGAGAATGGTGGTGGAGGAGATAAAGATCGGGTTAAGGGTCGAGACGTGTGATGGTTCGGTTAGAGGGTTTGTGAAGGCGGATGGCTTGAAGAAGATGGTTAAGGAGTTGATGGAGGGTGAGAAGGGGAAAGAGGTGAGGAAAAGGGTTAAGGAGGTTGGCGCGGCCGCGAAGGCAGCGGTGGCGGACGGTGGTTCGTCGTGGCGGACGTTGAACGAGCTCATAAATGAGGTGGAGAGTGTTAGGAATAAGGGGAAGAGCGATGGAGAGATGTGAATTTATGGGTGGTTGTTAAATACTTTAATAATACACTTGCTTAGAATTGATCACTTGTATTAATGGTGATAACTAGTTGAGTGGATCCTAGGTTATATGTATGGTGTTTTATTGAAATGGTTAATAATGAAGTGAAATAGAGTGTGAAGTGAAGGGTGGTGTTGGAAAAAATGGAAGTTTTGTTGGAGTTCTAAAATGATGTTGCATGTGGTGGAGGTGAAGTTCTGAAAACCAACCCAATGGTTCACATAAAAGAAGATGCTCTAAAAAAATGAGTGATTGTAAGGCACTCATACACAAAAAATATTTATCGGGCCAAATAAAAATTTAGCAATTCTTTACTTGCAAAAAAGAGAATAGATAACCATTAATAAATTATTTATACAAAACAAAAATAAAACTTTTCCGACTTATAACATGCTAATTATAAATAATATAAAATTTAAATGTCAATTGGTTTAGCCAATCATACATGTTACATATAACCAAAGCCCGAGACCATTGGTTTCTCAATTAGTTTGGTTATTTCGGTGTTGTATGTTATTCGGTTTTCTGCACGCTGCTAACCTTTGATGATGTTAGTGATTAAAATAATCGATAAACATATTTAAGACGCATATATATTATTTGACTCGAAAAACTTGATTAAAATTCGATTCATAGTTTTGGTATTAGGGTTTGTGGTATGTAATTATGCATACAAACATATAATGGATCAATCAAAGGACCGAAGCAAAATTCTTTAATGAAAATGGCTAAGTTTTGTTGTCCGCTATAGGCCACAAATTCCTTGTCAACTCGTCTTACTTTTTGAGCTTGAACTCAGACTCCATAGGAACTCAACTTTATTGAGTTGGAGTTTGAGCTCGTATAAGTAGAGAAAATTCCAACTTATTCAGGCCCGGCAATTAGCAAGCTTATGTGGCCCATACGGCCGATTGTACTTAAAGAAATAGGGTTGGTAATCTAAACAAACCACATTGCATGTTGCAAAGACTTCCAAATACTCGTTTCTAGAAACAAATTTGATTGTAATTTTATTTTAACAATTCATTTCCAAATTCAAACCCGTACATAATTGTTGTAAGAAAAAGTCCTTTTGTACTCAGTTAGTTAATCATAAATTTTCGCCATAATAGACTGTCGTACCAACCATGAGTGCAACTGTTGCACCTTGAGTTATTACACGAGTTTGCATCAATGTCTGACCCAACTCCGAATTCCCTTTCTTAAAACTTATCAAACCCGCTGTCAACACTCCTGTCGTGATCAAGGCACCTGGAACACAGAAGCGATCTAGTTGGAAGATATGATTTGATAAGGTTTCCTAGATTAATAATAATAATAATAATAATAATAATAATAATAATAATAATAATAATAATAATAATAATAATAATAATAATAATAATAATAATAATAATAATAATAATAATAATAATTGAAAGCAAACAATACTTTAATTCGCTTTCATAGATTAATATAAAAAGATGCAACATATCACATTTTTCACATCGAAACTAAAATCAAAGCATGATCGTATGTCGATTTGCAATCAACATAAACTATCACTCAAAATTACATGTATTCAACTCGTGTAATACACAGGGTTCTAACCTAGTATATATATATATATATATATATATATATATATATATATATATATATATATATAGGGGAGGGATAAATCGAAAACCCACTTGAGTTGAGAAAACTCAGAAAACCTTTGTAAAAAAACCATGTAAACTCAAGATACATTTCTAAAAAAAATAGGAAATGTAATATACATATATTTGAACATTTTAAAAAAAGAAACACAAAAAAAACCAAGTAGTTTTTTTTTAAAAAATGTTACAAAATTTCAGGTTACATAATATGTATGTCCAAAAAAAATGTAACATATAAATTTTCAACATTTTTAAAAAAAAAAATAGTAAGCGTTTTTTTCATTTTTTTTCATAAATAGGTCCGTGTACATTTATATTACATTTCCTATTTTTTTTAGAAAAAAATAAAAATGTTACATAGGGTTTATTTGGGTTTTCTCAACTCACATGGGTTTTCGATTTATCTTTCCCCATAGGGGAAGGATAAATCGAAAACCCACTTGAGTTGAGAAAACTCAGAAAACCTTTGTAAAAAAACCATGTAAACTCAAGATACATTTCTAAAAAAAATAGGAAATGTAATATACATATATTTGAACATTTTAAAAAAAGAAACACAAAAAAAACCAAGTAGTTTTTTTTTTTAAAAAATGTTACAAAATTTCAGGTTACATAATATGTATGTCCAAAAAAAATGTAACATATAAATTTTCAACATTTTTTTAAAAAAAAAATAGTAAGCGTTTTTTTCATTTTTTTTTCATAAATAGGTCCGTGTACATTTATATTACATTTCCTATTTTTTTTAGAAAAAAATAAAAATGTTACATAGGGTTTATTTGGGTTTTCTCAACTCACATGGGTTTTCGATTTATCTTTCCCCTATTTGGGTTTTCTCAACTCACATGGGTTTTCGATTTATCTTTCCCCTATATATATATATATATATAGGGGAAGGATAAATCGAAAACCCACTTGAGTTGAGAAAACTCAGAAAACCTTTGTAAAAAAACCATGTAAACTCAAGATACATTTCTAAAAAAAATAGGAAATGTAATATACATATATTTGAACATTTTAAAAAAAGAAACACAAAAAAAAACCAAGTAGTTTTTTTTAAAAAAATGTTACAAAATTTCAGGTTACATAATATGTATGTCCAAAAAAAATGTAACATATAAATTTTCAACATTTTTTTTAAAAAAAAATAGTAAGCGTTTTTTTCATTTTTTTTCATAAATAGGTCCGTGTACATTTATATTACATTTCCTATTTTTTTTAGAAAAAAATAAAAATGTTACATAGGGTTTATTTGGGTTTTCTCAACTCACATGGGTTTTCGATTTATCTTTCCCCTATATATATATATATATATAGGGGAAGGATAAATCGAAAACCCACTTGAGTTGAGAAAACTCAGAAAACCTTTGTAAAAAAACCATGTAAACTCAAGATACATTTCTAAAAAAAATAGGAAATGTAATATACATATATTTGAACATTTTAAAAAAAGAAACACAAAAAAACCAAGTAGTTTTTTTTTAAAAATGTTACAAAATTTCAGGTTACATAATATGTATGTCCAAAAAAAATGTAACATATAAATTTTCAACATTTTTTTAAAAAAAAATAGTAAGCGTTTTTTTCATTTTTTTTCATAAATAGGTCCGTGTACATTTATATTACATTTCCTATTTTTTTTAGAAAAAAATAAAAATGTTACATAGGGTTTATTTGGGTTTTCTCAACTCACATGGGTTTTCGATTTATCTTTCCCCTATATATAATAACTCGAGCAATATAGATGAACTTGATAAATGGAGTGATGCATGTGAAACCGAATAAAAAACACCCCTAAGTATTTAAAAAAAGGTTCAACTTAAAAGAAACTAGGTTGTTTTATTATTCTTTTAACATTAAGACATTTTTTTATCGATTTAGTACAAAAAAAACATGACTAAAATTTTATAAAAGTTATTTTGATCTAAGGTTTAACAAGTATAAACTCACAACACCAAAGATTCGGCATTTTAGAAAAGAGAAGAATCTTAATGAGTTTGTGGCATTATAGCCTGGGTTTGATTCTTACATGAGGGTTTTACCTAGATTTATTAGGAATTCTTCTGAATTGGTCAGTAATCCAAATTTGCCGTTTAAAAAAAAAATCTCTTAACTAACGATTTTGAGCTTTGTCGAGAGATTGTTTATATGCATTATTTAGGTTTGACAATGATTAAGATGTAGGCGTGACTACACATGACACACTTACACATATGAGAATTGATAACTACCATTCGAACGTTATTGTACTATTGCATGTGTTGCCTAACTTGACTCTTCTAGAACGTTATTATACTAGGCCTAATTTGCTTCTAGAAACGATAACTATACAACAATTTAATTCAGATATAATTTTTTTAGTTGTTATATATAGTGTTAGTATAATGGGGAACTAGATAATCATGTAAAATACCTATAAAAAACACAATTTTACATGTAAAAAAATATTTTTATCTAATTTGTTCGAAGTTTTTATACATAAACACATATAGATAATGTTTTAATAAAAAAGAGTAGAGTTAAATGCAATCTGCCACCCTTTAGTTTGGTGAGGTGATCATTGTCACCACCATCACCATCGTCCTCACCACTACAACAACAATCAACAAAAATCCCAACACTTAAATGCTCAAAAAGCAGAATTCCTTACAAAATTCAACTTGCAGAAAACTAGATTACGACATAACAAAGGCATAAGCGATTGCTGAAGCCCTATAGGAATACCATGATACAAAGTATATAAGATTTACTCACATCTCGTCCTAACAGGTACTAAGAAACCATCCTCGTATGCAATTAGTTGTGCTTTCGCATGCCCACTCCGACGATTATGGGGTTGATGATTAGTTTAATTATGTAGTTTGTTTAGGTTTAATTATCTAGTTTGTATAATGTTTTTAATTTTAATAAATTTGTTTTTTGGTTTATAATTTTTTATGTATTTGTTTTTTTTTATAATTTATATTCTTATGTTATTAAACTTAATACAATTTTAAGTTTTTGTTTTTATTTAAACAAGGTTTTTTTTTTTCATTTTAAGTTGATTTACATAATAGTGTGTGTGTGTGTGGGGGGGGGGGGGTGGGCTTTGCTTTTTTGGACCAAACGATATGGATGCTCTAATTAAAAGTTACAATTTATATGTTTTCTTCTACACCGTAAATAATAAAAAATCGTTATTGCCTATGCAAAACTTTTTGTTTAAGACACCTAACACCAATAACTCCAGAAACATGTATATATAGATTTGACATAAGTTATTATTTTACAAAATGTATATATAGATTTTACATAAATTATTATTTTACATAAGCTTCAAAAACACGTTTATAACATATCATACTTTTAAAATGTAGTTTTAACTAGATGATGCCTCGTCCGCGTTGCAGGGCGACGACCGAATAATTCTCAATCAATTAAAAAAACACTACTATAATTTTGCTAAGAAAAAAATTAAAACGATGATAAGACCGTAATTTTGGGCTCAAGGCAAAACTGTAACTTTTCAGGACTAATGAGCGAGTGTTAGACAGCTCCTTCACACGAAAAAAAATTTAAATCGAGTCAACCAATTAAAACAAAGAACTTTTATAGTTTTGCTATAAAAAACTAAAACGATGGGAAAAATGTAATTTTGAACTGAGAGAGAAATCGTAATTTTAACTCAGGGATAAAATCGTAAAATAAATGGACAATGGGGGAGTGCTAAGCAGCTTCCGGCATGACTGTAATTTTTCACTGGGGGAAAATTGTAATATAACAAGGAAAACAAAAAAAAAATGATGGAGAAAATGTAAATTTAAGTTGAGAGCAAAATCGTAACTTGGCTGTGAGAAAAAAAAACTAATGGCAAAACTGTAAATTTAAACGGGGCAAAATCGTAAATTTGAACCGACGGCAAAATTGGAATTTTTACCTCGGAGCAAAAGCGTAAATTTATTTTTAAGTGAATCGTAATTTTAATGGAAAAAAACTAAAGGCAAAAATGTAAATTTAAACGAGGCAAAATCGTAATTTTGAACCGCGAGGAAAATTGAAATTTTTAGCTGGGAGCAAAAACGTAAATTTACTTTTAAGTGGGGGGTAAAATTATAATTTTGAACTCATGGCAAAATCGTAAATTTATAGCGGGATAAAATCGTAAATTTGTTGTGCCAACAGGAAAGCGCCAGACAGCCACCCATATGAGCCAATAGATGGCCACCACCACCCATTTCACCCAATAGGTGAAAAGCACTGTTACCGCACATTGAATTTGTATACGTTGAATAATTTACAGTTACCAACATAACATTTTTATATAATGTTAACTATAATGAATAATATTATTTGATGTAACAAAATTTTATTTGATTAGTGAAAATTACGATATGAAACCGTGTTAGGATCTGAGTTTCTTAGATTGTGTTTTGTTTAAGTAAAATGAAGATGAAACAGAGATGTATTGCAGCGGAAATATGAAATAAACTTTCAACACACAATAAATGAAAGAATAGCTTTAAGCAAACATGTTTGACATGAAATCGAATGATTGTATTTATTACAATACTCAATTACAATGCATGCATGCACAAATCTCCCCCTCAGCCTGAGCTCACTTGATTGTTCGTACAAAATGACTTGGTGAAGAAGAGAGCTAATAGAACAGGACAAGATACTGTTCTATTTATAGTACAGAACAACCACTGAGCATCTTCGGCTGACGTCACCATGAAAGTGACATCTAACCTCCTAACAAACTCTAACAACTGACCTATACAACCATTGATTACAATAAACAAATACAATACAAGACTAATACTGATTCTTCATTCCACTGTTATAGCTCCAGCAGTGCTTTGGTCTTCAGCAGTACTTGAGACATATCAGTAGATTGAGCTTCAGTACTTTGACTTCATCAGTTCTTTAGAGTAGCAGCAGTTGTGAAGAGCAGTGCTTTGAGTCATCAGATGTTAGGGCCACTTTCAAAGGAAAAGATTATGTGCAATCAACTGCTTATTATGAATCCACTGCTCTGAACCAGTTTTGGCTTTATCAACTGTTCCTATGTAGGGTTCAATCCCAACAATCTCCCCCTGGAACAGATGATGCCAAAACACTTTATTATTCTGGATCTTTATTGTCTCATCAACAATTCCCTAACTTGCCCTTTGAATTGTAATTCAAAGTTCATGGAATCTTCATCATTCTCATCCCTGCACAGTTGAAGCTCAAGGAGATCTTGTAAATCTTCTACACTCAGGCCAAGTGCATTTTCCCTTGATATATTCTTAACTTCACCAATCACCGCTGGACTTGAGCAGAGTCAATACGTGGGTCTTTTGATCAGACTTCCACTTTAGTATTTTTGAGTCCAGTGGGTTTCTTGAGAGTGTCTTTATTTTTGATGAGTTTGGTGATGGAGGCCTGGTTATGACTGCTTTGGCAGGGTCTTGGGATTTTGCTAAGTCTGGATTTTCTGCAATCATTGTTTGAAGGACCATCTTCATAATATATTCTTCTTGGGCCTTGTCTGCTTCTTCATCCATCTGCTTTTGCTTCTTTCTTTGATAGACAACAATTGCAGATAGAGAAGTAGATCTTTTAATTGGCAAGGCCTGTTTGACTGGAACCACTACTTCTGGATAATCTGGCTTTTTGGGAGCAGTGGGATCTTTCTTTCTTCTTTCTTCCAACCTTTTGTAGGTTTCTAACACTTTTACCCCTGTCCACCTTGTGACCTGATTCCTTGAGCCATAGTTCGCAGCTTTAGGCTCTTCTTTCATTCTCTTTAGCTTCAATGCCCTTTCAGGTACATTCTTTTTGTATTTGGACCAAACTAGAGGAGTTTGTTTTGTTTTGTCATCAAGCATCTTTTGGATTCTTGCTATTTCATCTTTGAGCTCACTTATGGTCCATTTCTTATATTGATACTTTTCAGCCTTGTATGTCGCAAACCCCGTCCCCTATACAAGACAGGAACGGGCGGCCGCGGCCAGTTTAGGTGGTATCCTGTATTTGTCTAATTTGGCAGCGGAATTGTCATCAGGACCGTAGTTAGGAAATATTTTATCAGAGTAAAATACCACACTTTCATAATATTAAACACATGGATAAAACCCAAGTTTTAAGTACACACTTTTTCATAGGAATAAATCCTATTTTTATTTAATAAAAACATCTATCCATTTTAGGTAACTTTATTGCCACTTTTCCAAGCCTTCAGTGCTGTCCAGCTGTCTTCTAATTGGCTTTCACATTTTGTTACCTGAAACGCGTTTAAAAACATTTTGTAAGTGGGAAATACTGGTGAGTGAATCCCAGTTCAATCAAGTTTTAATAAAAACCATTGTACAGTATTGAGGGCGGTCCCGCAATTACATTTGTTTTCAAGTCATATTAATTACCACCCACAGTACTGTCGTTCCGACTTATGGTCATGTTACTCCTCGCAAGGCAGTAACAAATTTTGTATACAAAACCCCAAATTTACCGACTGTAATTGTATCCTTACAAATACTCAATAACTGCTTAATATATAATTTATTAAGTGAGGTTTTGTAAAAACAATTTACAAAAAGGAGATTACTCACATTGATGTCTTAGGTTTTCAGTAAGGACTTCCTGGGAATAATCTATAATTTACACAGTTGCACACGTGTTAGTATAATAACCCATTTTAACATTAGCAATACCCTCCCCGAGACGGTATTCCAACGACTACGTCGGGCAGAACCACAACAGCCGTTACGGAACCCTAGATCAATCGGGCAGAGTATCTAATACGTATCCAGGGGTTATGATACTTACAACGGAGCAGAACCTCGTTATTTAGGGGGGGGGGTATTATACCCGAGTATAATGCGTACTATTAAGAATTTAGAGAGAGAAAGTAATTTTGAACGATTCTCGACTGAAGGCCCGATGCCTTCTTATATAGGGGCTGAGTTTGGGTTTCTCGCGGCCTGCGTAAATGCAGGCGAAGGCCTACACGGCCCGCGTCAACGTTGGTCAACAGCGTAGGTGATCCGGGTCACTTAGTAGGTTCGACATGTGTTGGGCCACGTGGCGGCCCAGGGTTCTGCCACATTTCACCTTCTCGCGGCCCGCGTAAGGGTTAAGGGTTGTCTTACGCGGCCCGCTTAAACCCTAAAAATCAGATTTTTTAATTATTTTTTAATAATATTTAAGGTATTCGGGGTCCGTTTTCACGTATGGGGTGTTTTTAGGGACATATTGGAATATTTTAAATATTTTTAGGGTGTCGGAAAATATTACGAGGGTGTCAGTTTCGGGTTGTTATATCCTCCCCACCTTGTTTTCATGGTTGTAAAAGTCCCGCCTAGGCTCCGAGTACTCTCCGAGTACTTGCTACAAGGTAGGCTGCCGAGGCACGAGTACTGGTCTCCCAGGCCAATTACTCCCCGAGTAATCTCCGCCTAAGCCGAGTACTTCCCGAGTACTCCCGAATCCGACTAGGGAGCGCCTAGCGACTTTTGCAACCATGCTTGTTTTAGAGCTCGTCCTCGAGGTCTACTAGAACAGGTGTGGATATTTCTTTTGCATTTCTGATTCAAGCTCCCATGTGTATTCTGGTCCTCTCTTGGAGTTCCACTTTACTTTAACCAGAACTAATCTCTTGTGCTTGAGGTTCTTGACTCTTATGTCTTCAATCTGTAGAGGCTTCTCTACAAACTTAAGTTGTTTATTTACCTCTATATCCTTAAAAGGTACCACTAATGATTCATCAGCTAAACATTTCTTGAGATTAGATACATGAAATATATCATGTATTCCTGCCATTTCCTCTGGCAGTTGTAGCTGATAGGCTACAGGTCCTATTCTTCTAATAATCTCAAAAGGTCCAACATACCTGGGACTTAGCTTCCCTCATTTGATGAATCTGACTATTCCTTTCCAAGGAGAAACTTTTAACAATACTTTATCTCCTACCTGAAATTCCAATGGTTTACGTCGGTTATCAGCATAGCTCTTTTGTCGATCAAGGGCTGCTTTCAGTCGTTCCTTGACTTGAATGATCTTGTCAGTTGTTTCTTGCACTATCTCAGGTCCAGATAGTTGCTTTTCCCCAATTTCTGCCCAACAGACTGGGGTTCGGCACTTTCGTCCATAAAGTGCTTCGAAGGGTGCAACATTGATACTTGTGTGATAACTATTATTATAAGAAAATTCTATTAAAGGTAAGTGATCGTCCCAATTACCTCCGAAATCAATTACACAGGCTCTAAGCATGTCTTCCATTGTCTGAATCGTCCTTTCGCTTTGTCCGTCCGTTTGAGGATGTTAATTTGTGCTTAGATTTAACTTAGTTCACATTGCCTTCTGGAAACTTGACAAAAATGAGAGGTAAAACGGCTATCCCTATCAGACACAATTGATAAAGGTATTCCATGTAATGAAACTATTTCATTTACATATAATTTGGCTAATTGTTCCATGCTGAAAGTTTCTTTCATTGGTAGGAAATGAGCTGATTTAGTTAGCCTATCTACAATCACCCAGATTGTATCATTACCTTTCCTTGTTTTGGGTAATCTGGTAACAAAATCCATTGTTATCAATTCCCATTTCCAAACTGGCATCTCCAGTTGTTGCAGCAATCCTGAGGGTTTCTGGTGTTCAGCTTTAACTTGGGAACAAGTTAAAACATTTGGAAATATAAGCTGCTATATCTTTCTTCATTCCTATCCACCAGAAATTTTTCCTTAAATCCTGGTACATCTTATCACTTCCTGGATGCATCGTATACTTGGACTTATGGGCTTCTTCGAATATACGATGGCGTAGGTTTCCTAATTTAGGTATCCATATTCTCTTTTTATGGAATCTCCAAATTCCATCTGTTCCTTGTTCTAATTCCTTAATCATTCCTTTTAATTTTTCAGTATCATCCTTGATTACTGATTCTTGTGCTTTTCTAATTTGATCATTTAAATCTACTTGTAGATTTAATTTAAGAGAACGTGCCCTTTTTGGCTTTTCATGATACTTTCGACTTAAGGCATCCGCCACTACATTTGCCTTTCCTGCATGATACTGGATATTACAATCATAATCACTAAGAATCTCCATCCAGCGTCTTTGTCTCATATTCAGTTCTTTTTGCCCGAAAACATACCTTAAACTCTTATGATCAGTGAATATGGTAAACTTACTACCATAAAGGTAATGTCTCTAAATCTTAAGGGCAAAAGTTATGGCTCCTAATTCCAAATCATGGGTTGAATAATTTTCTTCGTGATTCTTAAGTTGTCTAGATGCGTAAGCTATAACATTTTGATGTTGCATTAATACACATCCATAACCTAATTTAGAAGCGTCACAATAGACTACAAAGTCTTCAGTTCCTTCTGGTAACGCTAATATGGGTGCATGGGTTAATCTTTGCTTAAGGATTCTAAAAGTTTCTTCCTGTTTTGGTTCCCATTCAAACTTAATGGATTTACATGTTAACTTAGTTAAGGGAATGACTATTCTAGAAAAATCTCGAATAAATCTTCTATAATATCCTGCCAATCCTAAGAAACTTCTAACCTCGGTTGGTGATTCAGGGGTTTTCCATTTGGTAATCGCCTCGATCTTTGTTGGATCCACATGAATTCCTTTATGGTTGACTAAGTGTTCAAGAAACTGTACCTGTTCTAACCAAAACTCGCATTTTGAAAACTTAGCATAAAGCTTTTCCTTTCTTAATAGACTTAAAAGTGCTTGCAAATGCTTTGCATGGTCCTCTTTACTTTTAGAGTAAATGAGAATATCATCTATAAAAACAATTATGAATTTATCCAAACTAGTACGGTGCCCACGCGATGCGGCGGGGCGATACTTTGCATTGCGGCACTCGTTTCTGGTAGTTTTCTTATTCATATAATATTTATGATAACTCTATTGTGGTGGATATATGTCATAAGTGTTACACGTATGTAAAGTTTTGTTTTTTTATAAAAATTAATAATCAAAAGACAAAAAATAAAAGATAAGTTGTTATAATTGTAAAGTATGTTTATTTTATTGGTTAAATTATAAAGTATAATTTTATTTTTAAAGTTCATAACTTTTTTTTAAATATCCACATAGTACTTATCCAATAAACTTTAAGTTTAAAATTTTCGTTTTTATAAAAATAAAAAATAGTATTTGACTCGTAAGTACGTTTAGACCTTTAACTTAAATTGTTAAATTTCGTTTTTTTACAGATATAAAAAATTTATATTTTTATAAAATTTCAAGAACCGTTTTTATAAAAAAAAATAGGATGTTCATAGTATATATCTTTATTAACTTTATATCATACTAAGTTCAAATTTTTAGTTCCTAACTAATCTTATCTATATGAGTCTACTTTTAACTTATAATCCCTCAAAATATGCAACACAATCTACTATGTATCTAGTCAAGTTGGTAAAGAATTCTTTTGAAGGGAAAAGATCAAATAGGAAGTTAATTTTGGCTAGGAAGGATAGGAAGACATAGGATTATGACATGTGGCAAATTTTAAAATAAAGAGAAAGGGTATTTTAGTCAATCTCATCATTTCTTCTTCCTTCTTCTCCCCAGTTACTTCAAAACCCACCATCTCCAACCTTTTCTTCACTTACTATCTCAATAATCACTACATTATAGTGTGATTTTCGTCATCAATCAATGATTCAACCACCCGATCAACGTGTTCTTCAGCTTTTTTCGAAGAAAACCCCGTTTAATTTCATTCAAAATCTCGTTTTTTCTGGTGATTTTGAAGATAATCACTTGATTTGTTCGACTCAATCGCTGATAAGTGTTTCTGTCATTCAAATTTCGTCAATTGATGAAGAAACCGACTTCGATCCATGTAAGAAATTCTTTAATTTCATTTTCACGATCTGGGTTTTATTTAGTCATTGCGTTTTACGATGTTGGCGGGGGTCCGGGGGCGGCAGCCCCTGGTAGCGGGGTCCAAGGGGCAGAGCCCCTGGCTGGAAAAAAAAATTTTCGATTAAATTGTTGTACTAAAAATGCATCAGAAAAATTAATTTTCCAGAAATTGGTTCATTTCGAATACAGTAATTCGTAGACAATTCAGATAGTTCACAGACAATTCAAAAACAGTTCACAAACAGTTTTATGTGTCCATTGCGTTTTAGAAATAAGAGAGTTTTATGTGTTTTCTGGCTATTGCGTTTTAGAAAAAACACATTTTTAAGTATCTTTAGTCATTGCGTTTTAGGTAAAACACATTTTTGAAGTGTTTTTAGTCATTGCGTTTTAGGTAAAACACATTTTTAGGTGTTTTCAGTTCATTACGTTTTACAGAGAACACTTTCTTTTGTTTTTTTAGGTCATTGCGTTTTAGAAATGAGACATTTTTAAGTGTTTTCTGGCCATTGCGTTTTTACAATAAAACATTTCTTTGTGTTTTCTGGCCATTGCGTTTTACAAATAAGACATTTCTTTGTGTTTTTTGTGCATTGCGTTTTAGGTAAAACACTTTTTTATGTGTTTTCAGTCCATTGCGTTTTAGAATTAAGACATTCCTTTGTGTTTTCTGGCCATTGCGTTTTACAAATAAGTCATTTCTTTGTGTTTTTGGTGCATTGCGTTTTAGAAAAATGTCATTTTTTAGGTTTTTTTTTCATTGCGTTTTACGTAACTGGTGGTTTTTCTATTGCGTTTTACACAACTGGGTCTAAATTTTTTTTTTTTAAATATAGCAATAGTATACTCGTTTTAAAGATAAAAAAACGCTCGCTTTTTTGGTGCAATTTTTATAAAAGATATAATGTCGTATGAAAGAGTTATTAACGTTTAAAAAATGGGGGGGAATTGGAGGAGAGAGAAACTATTCGCTTGCATTGACTAGAATGCCCTTGAACAAACTCACGCGCCTCTTTTCTTCCTTTCAATTTCCCTGATTTAATCTTAGCCCTTGATTAACTTAATAGATGGTCAAGATCACTTCCTAGCTTTCCTAGCCAAATAAACTTCCTATTGTATCTCCCCCTAAAGAAACTGACTAATATTATCTATAACAATATAGTTGAACTTATTATTCCTAAAAATTTGCAACACAATTTAGAATTTATTTAGTAATTATTGTAAATTTCTGGAGTATTTTATTTATATTACTTGTTACAAAAATTGTTAATAAAATAATTATTTTTTTATAAAAAACAAAATGTTTTGTTTATAAATAAAGTAAAAAAACTGTTTTACACATGTAAATTTTCGTTTTTAATAAAAAAATAATCAAATGACAAAAAATAAAAGATAAGTTGTTCTAATTGTAAAGTAAGTTTATTTTATTGGTTAAATGATAAAGTTTATAATTTTATTCTTTAAAGTTCATAACTATTTTTAAATATTCACATGGTACTCATCCAATAAACTTAAAGCTTAAAATTTTTGTTTTTATAAAAATAAAAAATAGTAGTTGACTTGTAACTACGTTTTACACCTCTAACTTTAATTGTTAAATTTCGTTTTTATATATATAAAAAATTTATATTTTTATAAAATTTAAAATAATAGTTTTTATAAAAAAATAGGATGTTAAGAGTTTATATCTTGATTGACTTTATATCATAGTCAGTTCAGTTTAGCTTTAAAGTTTATTACTTTATTATTTTTTAATTAAGAAATACAAATTATTATTAGATTAATATTCAAGAATAACTGCAATATTTTATAATTTCAGCTTGACTATATCTAACTGTAATATCTATTTATTGCAACTTTAGGATATTAACTTATATAAGTTCTGTTGACTTATAAACTTAGAATACTAACTTTATTTTGAACTTTATTAATATGGTCCTGCATTATATTGACACCAAAAATAAAGTTCATAAATAAAATAAACTTTATTCATACGTCTAGATCAAACATAACAACTGAAAATGAAAAAAAAACATAAAACACTTGATGGATTTCATATAGACTGCATGAAATCCGTTTCGCTTCTGAATTGAGACTCGAGGTATTTTTAATCGGGTTTTCTAGTTTGTGTTTGAATCGGCAGTATCTTCTAATTCCTCTTCTTTGTCATTGTCCTCAGAATCGTCTAAATTAATAACATCACTCCATTTCCATTCAGTGAGTTTCTTGGATCTCTTCCTTTGAGTCGCAAAACTTTTGATCCTTGAAAAGGACAAAAATTGAATACAAAAGTTAAAAAAAAAGATTAAATAAACATTAAAATTACCTCTTCATTAAATTCATGTTGAAGATTAAACTTGTATGGACTAAACATTGCACCATAAGAAATAATATCAACACTTGTATCATCGTCATCATCCTGCAATAAAACACACATATAATAACATAACGAACATGTTAATATGAAAGATATATGCAAAATTAATACTTAAAACCAGCAAAATCAATACCTTAGAAGCTTGTTCGGCAACTGGGTTGTTTAAATTGGCATGTTCATCATGCAACTGAATCTGAAAAATCAAATAAGTTAACATTCACATAAAAGTAAATAAAAGAAAACAATTATTCACTGCTGTGATATAATAGAACTGACCTTAAAATTTTCAATCTCGCATGCTTGGTTTTTCGCAACAATTAAATTCAGAACTGGATCCATTTTTTAACTTTGTTTAGCAATAGATACCGGGATGTCCTGCTATGTATTTATAGTTGTAACTATAGAAGTGCATTAGGGTTTAATTTTAGATTTGCCACCCCTTTATTTATGAAGTTTGTTGTGGTTAGTTGTAAGTTTTTATAAGATATATCTAAGTGTAGATATTAGGCAGTTTTAATAAAATAAAATGTGACACATTATATTTTCATATTATGTTACGGTACTTTTAATTCTTTTCGTTTTTGTTTTCATTTGTAGATTAGGTGCATTAGATCACAAGTATTAATTACTTGTACATTAAAGCATTATCGACTTGTACCTTTTAATTCATGCATCGATATTGAACAAGACAACTATGAAAACGTTGAAAAAAATGTGTAGGTCGTCATGCTATCTATGGATTTTTTTTAAATAATATAGTTTATAAGATATGTCAAGAATTCGTAAAAAAATTATAAGTTTGTTGTGGAGGGTGAATTGTAACTAATTATCTATAATTTTGTTAAAACCTCAGGGATTTAAGTGTAATAAGTTTAGGGGCTAAAAAATAAATAGTGTTTAAAAGACCAAACTACCCTCATTTTAGGGGTCTTTTTATAAATAAAGGGGGGAAGAAGTTCTTATTTTTTGGGTATCTTAAAATACCCCTCCCTCATGCATTATAATATAGTATAGATATGGCTTATATATTCGGTTCATCATGTCCATAAATACGGCTGGGGCATTAGTTAAACCAAATGGCATGACAGTAAATTCATAATGACCATACCTTGTTCTGAATGCGGTTTTAGGAATGTCCTCTTCATGTACCTTTAATTGATGACATCCTGATCTTAAATCGATTTTAGAGAAAAATCGAGCTCCTTTAAGTTGATCAAACAGATCATCTATCCTTGGTAATGGGTACCGATTCTTAATTGTGACCTTGTTTAATTCACGGTAGTCAATGTACATACGCATTGATCCGTCCTTCTTTTAAACAAACAGTATCGATGCTCCCCATGGCGATGAGCTTGGCTGTATGAATCCTTTCTCTAACAATTCGTCTAACTGTTTCTTCAGTTCCTGCATTTCAGCGGGTGCCAAACGGTAAGGTGCTTTGGCAATCGGTGTTGTCCCTGGTAGCAGATGGATTCGGAATTCAACTTCTCTGTCAGGCGGTAATCCTGGCAATTCTTCTGGAAATACATCTGAAAATTGAGACACTACTGGAATGTCTTTTAGTTCTTTTCCTTTAGTGTTAGTGATTATAGAAATCAAATACACTACAGATCCTTTTCTTATACAACTTGCAGTTTTCATCACAGAGATGAATTTAGTGGTTCTAGATGGTTTATCTCCCTTAATTGTGATCTTTTCACCTCTTGGTGAATTTACTTGGATTGACTTTTGATCACATAAAATACTGGCTTTATTGGATATTAACCAATCCATTCCTAATACAATATCAAATTCTGCCAGATTCATTGGGTAAAGGTTTGCAATAAATTTTTGGTTTAAAATTTCTATTCTTGCCCCCTGCAAGATTTCAGAAATCCTAACGGTTTCTCCATTTGCTGTCTCTACTAGACATTCTTGTGGGGGTTTTGTTAATGATTGATTTAGAAGTTTGCAAAACGAAGTATTAATAAAACTTTGGTTTGCACCAGACTCAAATAATACTTTAGCAAAAACATCATTAACTAAAAACGTACCGACTATCACGTCCGGAATCATCTTGGCTTCATCTGCAGTCAGAAGAAATGCTCTAGCATTTTTAGTGTTCTTGTTATTTGCTGGTGGAGCTAATTTTTGGAAGTTTGGCTTGATATGACATTTTTCTCCATAGTTGAAGCACAACCCATTAGTAGGTTTCCTTCTGCAGTCTTCTTCCTTGTGCCCTGGTACTTTGCAGAAATTGCAATAAGTGGAGCATCTTCCGGAATGCTTCTTTTTGCTGGCTTTACAGTATGGTGCAGAGATAGAACCTACATTCTTATGGTTGGAATTCCCAAAGCGGAATTCTTGAGTAAGCCTTTGGGTTAGGTTTCTCCTCTGGTCTTCTTCTCTAGTACGGATTAATTCATCTGTCAAGGTATTTGCTAGTTCTACAGCTTCCTCTATGCTTTGGGGTCTAGCTGCCTTGACTACATGTCTAATCTCCCCGATTAGTCCCCAGATGTAATGGGAGATTAATACCGGTTCAGGTGATGCAAGGGTTGGCACTATTCTAGCATATTCAAAGAATGTGGTAGTATAACCCTTACTATCTATCCCGATCATCCTAAGGTTCAGAAATTTATTTGCTATCTGTTCCTTTTCATTGGGAAGGCAGAATTTCCTTTCTACCATATTTTTAAACTTCTCCCATTCCATGTTATATACCCTATCACTTCCTCTTGATTGGAGGATAGTGTTCCACCATTTTAAGGCTGAGAAAAATTTTTAAACAGATTAGAAGCAAACATTATCTTGTCTTCTTCAGAACATTTGCTTATTTTTAAAACAGCCTCAGTCTTTTCTATCCAGCGTAGAGCTGCAATGGGTCCTTCATTGCCCGAGAATTCTATTGGTTTGCAGGACCAGAATTCTTTATAAGAACAACCATAGGGAATAATTCTTCTTCTTTTAGGAATGGGCACTTGAAGTACAGGTCTATTGTTGACGCTGTGTTCACGTTCAGTTGGTCACTTACTATTATGCTTACTTTTATTTTCTGCTTCCTTAATATTTTGGATAATAAATGGCATCGCATCTATGATTCCTTGTGCCACTATGTGTTGGATAGCACTATTATCCACTTGGTTTCCATTGTTATTGTTGTTTGGATTCTCATTATTCAGATTATCGTTATTCGGGTGATTATCACTCTGATTTTCCTGGTTCACTTCGTTGTCCATCTGAATTTTAAACATTTACCACATATTAATATCACATAATAATATTTGAATATAGCCAATCACATGTCACGCACTTTTGGTCAAAAGCTTTGATCATTGCGACTTTACTCTATTCATATAATATGCATCTATTACACACCAGTACTGAAATTAAAATTACAATACCGACTGAAATTTAAAGTTACACTACTAGTAGTAGGCATCTGTAGTTTTCTTTTTTTTTTCATACACATACACACATATTTTATTATTATATTATTATAATTATAACCTTCTTTACCATCACTTCTACGGATATGGATTCATCCAGAAATTCATATTGCGCTCGTCGTACTTCCAAACGAGTCGCTCTCCCACCTGTCTCATCCTTTCACTATTTTCTAAAATTTTCTCACCAAATGTCCTAAGTTCTTGTACGTTTTCTGCACTCATTGGGGGTGCAGGTTTTAGGACTGGGTTCGGAATCTGGGGTGTGGGGGCCTGGTATGGGGCCTGGTATGGGCAAGGATTCTCTAAGATCTCCCTAATGTACACATCATCATCGAAATAGGGATCTAGAGGATCTAACCCTGGGTAGGCTCCTAGGTTTTGCATGGGCATGTCTTCGTGTATTGGGTAACGTTGCACATAGTCCCTATTGTCGTCCCACCATGGGTCATAATTTGGGTCTAAGGGATTTGGTGCGGGTACCCTAGGTATTTCTTTCGGGTTGAAATCATGCATTTCTACTTGATTTTCAGGGTTTTCTATCTCCATCGGTTGGTTAGGAATTGGTGGTTGTGGTTGGGGTGTTAACATTTGCTCCAGGTTCGGGTCAGCTGCAGAAATTGCTAAGATGTGGATATTGGCTATACCCCTATTAAGCATATCCTGGGCATAAGCATCGGTTTCTCTTTTAGCTGCGGCTAGTGCTCTCTGGTCTTGTAACTTTTTCATACGCTTTCTACGCTCATGTGCTCCCCTACTGAACCATCCCCTATTTTTCTGAAGAAATGACTCTTCAGATTGAGTCTTAATTACGAATATTCCTTCTTCCGTATCAGCAGAGTACCCTGAGAGGGCGGGTTGAGAAGAGGCACCTTTACGTCTAGGCGAACCAGACAATTAACGGTACGTGTCAGATGGTCCTTGGTCGCTCATACTGTAAACTAACAAATAGTCAAATAACACATAACAAGAAAATACAATTATGCACGTATTTCCGTAATTTCTTTCCTAACACTTAGAATTTTGGTGTCAGCAGAACATTTCTGTGGCTGAATCAGTGGCTTAGCTATGATACCACCTTCTGTCGCAACCCCCGTCCCCCTATACAAGACAGGAACGGTCGGCCGCGGCTAGTTTCGGTGGTATCCTGTATTTGTCTAATTTGGCAGCGGAATTTTCATCAGGACCGTAGTTAGGAAATATTTTATCAGAGTAAAATACCACACTTTCATAATATTAAACACATGGGTAAAACCCAAGTTTCAGTACACACTTTTTTTATAGGAATAAATCCTATTTTTATTTAATAAAAACATCTATCCATTTTAGGTAACTTTATTGCCACTTTTCCAAGCCTTCAGTGCTGTCCAGCTGGCTTTTAATTGGCTTTCACATTTTGTTACCTGAAACGCGTTTAAAAACATTTTGTCAGTGGGAAATACTGGTGAGTGAATCCCAGTTCAATCAAGTTTTAATAAAAACCATTGTACAGTATTGAGGGCGGTCCCGCAGTTACATTTGTTTCCAAGTCATATCAATTACCACCCATGGTACTGTCGTTCCAACTTATGGTCATGTTACTCATTGCAAGGCAATGACAAATTTTGTATACAAAACCCCAAATTTACCGACTGTAATTGTATCCTTACAAATACTCAATAACTGCTTAATATATAATTAATTAAGTGAGGTTTTGTAAAAACAATTTACAAAAAAGAGATTACTCACATTGCTGTCTTAGGTTTTCAGTAAGGACTTCCTGGGAATAATCTATAATTTACACAATTGCACATGTGTTAGTATAATAACCCATTTTAACATTAGCAATACCCTCCCCGAGACGGTATTCCAATGACTACGTCGGGCAGAACCACGACAGCCGTTACGGAACCCTAGATCAATCGGACAGAGTATCTAATAAGTATCCAGGGGTTATGATACTTACAACGGAGCAGAACCTCGTTATTTAGGGGGGGTATTATACCCAAGTATAATGCCTACTATTAAGAATTTAGAGAGAGAAAGTAATTTTGAACGATTCTCGCCTGAAGGCCCGATGCCTTCTTATATAGGGGCTGAGTTTGGGTTTCTCGCTGCCCGCGTAAATGTAGGCGAAGGCCTACGCGGCCCGCGTCAACGCTGGTCAACAGCGTAGGTGATCCGGGTCACTTAGTAGGTTCGACATGTGTTGGGCCACGTGGCGGCCCAGGGTTCTACCACATTTCACCTTCTCGCGGCCCGCGTAAGGGTTAAGGGGTGCCTTACGCGGCCCACCTAAACCCCAAAAATCAGATTTTTTTAATTATTTTTAATAATATTTAAGGTATTCGGGGTCCGTTTTCATGTATGTGATGTTTTTAGGGACATATTGGAATATTTTAAATATTTTTAGGGTGTCGGAAAATGTTACGAGGGTGTCGGTTTCGGGTTGTTATATTGTATTTCTTATATGTCATGTTGTGCTCAATGCAGTCTTGTTTCAAGCTTTCATCATCTTTTTCTGACAACTTCTGACAAAGGTCTTTTGAAAACTGCTCTAAAGTTCTGACTTGTGTAAGCAGATATTGCAGATTCCTTCGAATTTCTTTATCAGTCTTTCCCTTTGTGTCTCTATTTGATATATCCTCTGCTTTTTTGGCCTTTAATTTTAGATACTCTTCTATGTTTCTTGGCAAAGGATAACCTTGAAGAGATGGGGGATACCTCTTTTCAGGATCATTTTCAGAATAGAAGGATTTGATCTCTTCCCTAACTGCTGGAAGATCCAAAGGGTATTTTGTATTTTACTCCTAAGGGACCCAAGGCAATGTTTGGGTTAGAGGCTTGAATTGAAGAGATTGGAATAGTTTTCTGGACAATGGATAGGACAAGAGGTTGTGAAGATACTGGAAGTGGAGAAGGTACATTGTCATCTTCAAGTACAACATTGGTTATTCTTCTTCTTTTGTGTTTTGGAGTGGTTGGTGGTGTATTTGTGGGTTGAGTGGTGGTGTTTGAAATGATGGGTAACTGACTAACAGCTGTTGAAACAACTGGTGTCTCAACCACTGTTGTCTTCTGCTTTATGGCAGGTGGTTTTCGTGATGGTGGAGTTGTTTTTGGTGTGGCAGTGGATTGAGTAATGGTTGGTGAAATGATGAGGGCAGTGGATGAAACAACATTTGTTGAAACCACTGAAGTATCAACAAGTGTTGATACAACAGGTGTCTCAACATCTGTTGGTTTGTAGGTTTGATATGATAAACTTTTGGGGATTTTAGGAGTTGGTTTAGTGGTTTTGGAAGGTGTGGTTTTGGGTTGGCTAACTCTTCTGGTAGTCTTTCTTCTGTAAGAAGTACCCTGTTCTTCCTTTTTCATAAAAACTTTCTTTTCCTCCTGAAATCTTTTATCTCCCTTTGTTTCCATTCTCTCCTTTTTCTTTGCTTTTTCTTCAGCAAAAGCATTGAGAGTCACATCAATTTCTACCACAGGTTTAGCCATTGGATCTGATGGTAGATGCAAGCCTTTGGAATTTCTACCACAGGTTTAGCCATTGAATCTGGTGGTAGATGCAAGCCTTCTTTCTTTCCTTTCTCCCCCTTTTTGGCGTCATCAGGGTTTTCAACATAAACAATGGTAGGAGGAGAAGTGCCAGTGGTTTGAAGCAAATGAACTTTTATGGCCTTTATATCAGCTTGAGTATCTTTATACCTAGCTTCCAGCACATTTCTGAACATTTGAAGCTGAATTTGATGTTGTTGATCAGCATACTGTCTCTGTTGATGAAGCATAGGTTGAAACTTTTGCCATAGCTCAGTGGGGGATGAAGCAGATGTTGAAGCAGTTGATGGAGCTTTTTGAGATTGTAACAACTGTTGCAGCATATTTTTGATATCTGCAACAGAGGTTTCAGTTTTGTGTACTCTCTCCGTCAATTCTTGGTATTTTAAACCATCACCCAAGTTAATGGGATCATCTGATTTCCCACCAGCATTGGTTGTATCAATAGTTGGTCCAGGGGAAGTTACCCATGGATCATCCACTGATGCCCCTTTGTCTTGGTACTGGGGACTTCTTTCCTCAGCAGTGGTTACCATTGTAAACACATCAGTGGGTATTGGATACACACTAGTGGTCACTTTGGTTCCCAATGAAGAAATTGCCTTCAAGGGAGTCTGACTAATGAAACTTCTGTCCAGGTATAAATTAGTGGATTCAAAACCTGTAGTAGCTGCTCCATTTGAACTACCACCAAGAGTTACCTGTAACTCAAGGGGTGTAACATCCTCAGCTGTTGATGGGTTAGCAAGGATAGAGGAATCAGACTCAGTCACCTGTTGAGGTATTTTCCCAGTGATAGGTTGTTGAAAAGAACTAATTTTTGTCTGATTCATATCCAATGCATTCAACAAAGGTAAGAATGATGGTGGAATTTGTGAAGTGAGGATGGGTGTTGAAAGCAAATTTGCCTCGGGAGTAGGGCTGTGGAAAATGGATTCTAGTGGATCCAGAGCTTCATAATGTGGTGTCCCTGTGTATACAACCTGATCCTTTTGAGAGGATGCAGGAGGAGTTTGAGGCTCAGGTTGAGATCTTTCTTCCATCAGCTGTGAGGAAGTAGCAGCAGTGGTTATTGGTGACTTTTGTGTTGTTACAGGAGTTACTTCTGGAATCTCATCTTCCAGAAGATCCTTTTTGGAGGGTTTAGGGGGCTTTTTGGTAATTTTCTTTTTGGGATTTTTGGTGATTTTTGGTGTGGGTTTCACAGCAGTGGTTGTGCTGCTGTGATCACCAGGAGCAGTGGGCTCAACAACAGAAACGTGAGGAGCAGAGGTTGTAAAAGTTTCAACTGATAGGCTGTTTATTTGAAAAGGATTTCCTTGGATAAGCACATGTGCATTATCCTTTGGAATTTTCTTTTGTAAATAAAAACTTAAAAATCTTGGAAACAATAAAAAGGGTTTTTTCTTTTCTTTGATATTATTAACATTTTTGACCATGTCACTAAAAATCTCCTGGGAGTAGTTAAAATCAACTTCAGCCATTAGAGCATATCCCAGGTATTGGATTTTCAATGGTATTTCATTGAAAGCTGATGTTTTATTTGAAACACACATGAGGAGAGTATGGAATAAAAAATCTCATGGGAGGTGGAAAACTCCCTTTTTGCATAGTATCTTTTTTCATTTTAACTTGTTCCCTATACCCCCTCTCAATCAAGTCAGTTTGATATTATTCATTTGGGAAAGAAGTTTTACCTATAAGATCATTTATTTCAAAAACCTCAGAGATGGTTTGAGGTGTGACAGCAACCTGAATTCCCCTACAGTTGATGTAATAGCCCAGGGCTTTTTGTCTTGAACATCAAGTTTTGCATTTTTCCAGAAATCTCAGAGGGTATCCAGGTATATGGTGTGACATCTGTGCTTGTAATCATTGTATAAACTTTGAATAATTCTTTTATCAATAAAACAATGTGATTTGATCCCAATGCTTGTTTGTTTATGTTTGACATTTTGCATGTTTTGATTTTTGTACAATTTCAAACTCTAAATCGCTTTCTGGAGAGTTATACGCAAACTGATTTGTAAACGTAATCAGATTAACGCGACAAACACTCTGGAACATCAACATATGCTTAACATACCTTAAATAACCTTTACATAACTTAGAAATAAGTTTTGAACGCTTTGGTATGGCAAAATCAAGTTTGTTCGCTTACGTGGACTAATTTCGACAACCTGCGAAAGTATGCCGATTTGTACTGTAACGAACATTCTGGAAGATGACCTTAAATATCCTTTACATAGCTTAGAAATAGGCTTTGAGGGGTTCGGTGTGCTAAAATAAACTTTTTGATCAATCAAGGACTAAAAGCGTCAAAAAGTGCATAAGTTTGCATTTACGCGCATATTTCTCGTTCTGAATATTTTTGCTGACATCCAAAAATTTTTGTAATCATTAAAATATTATATTTTAGTGATTGGAATGCTAAAACTTAATTCGTTTCACAATTTGGATCGTTTTCGCGTCCGTTACGATTTCTGTCGTAATTAACCGAACAACGCAACCGTACTGCCAAACGAACCAACATCCGTGACATTTCTGAGCATGTTTCAAGTTCCCTATGTTTTAACATCCTTATGGAGCTTAAAAATGGGTTTGACGGGTGTTAGAAGTGCCAAAACGCATCAAAAATCAAGTTCGGAGTCACAGGGGCCTGTTCTGCCAATTGCTGAAACTTACTGCTAGCAAACAAGCTCCATACGGACCGCATGGAGGTTCTTACGGTCCGTAGGCCTTCACCAGATCAGCAGAAACCATTTTCTTTAAAGCCCAGCTGCTCCTTTGTTTTGCACATGGTTTCTTCCATTCTATGGACTGGTTTTGGATGCCCCTAGCATGTTAAAACAATGGGCACACACGGAGGGCCAAGATTGAAGTTCGGATTTCAAGAAACGATCCTAACGGTTTTGAGAAATCTATAAATAACCCCCATGTTTCATTTTCAATCTTCACACTTGATCTGAATTATACTCTAAGTTGAAGCCTTATGCTTCATACCTAAGTATTCAAGATCAAATTCTTCTTCGCTTGGACCTCTTGTAAGCTTCTTTCATGCTTTTATGCGTTTTAAGCGTTAAAATCAAACAATGTTTGACTTTCTGCTTTGACCAGTCAATGGTCAACACGAAGTTCATTACGTGAGCGTAATCACGATGGTCATAGTCCCTTGTGACTATACCCACTGATTACCACGTTGATTATGTGTAGTGACGAGTCATAGTTTCGGTCAAAATACGTGTTTATGCGTATTTTGCAACCAAACTATTTTTGGGTATCAAAACCCTTTGTTTTGATATCAAACTTGTTTTCTAACTTCGTTAAACATGTTTTAACATGTTTAACTCGTCACTTTAGGTTTAGTGCTTATATAGGGTCGTAAGATAAGCGGTCTAAACAACCGCTTAGACTTTCGAACCCGACCCATTTGGTCAATCATTAGGATCCGACCAAACACTTTTTTTGGCCATAGTTGTATAGGGAATAACCTTCCGAGGTTATACCTTATGGTCACTTAGTCTACTTAGTTGTATGGTAGGTAATTATATGCCTTAGGAAAAATGACCGAAATGCCCTTTTTGCGCATAACTTCATTTTTAACATATGTAACTTAACTTTTGCCATATAAACTGATTGTTAAACATGTTAAGGCATATAATACTTGTCATAGGACTAGTTTGGCTACTCGTTTGCATTTTTGCGCAAATGACACGTTAAAGTAGCATAAGCTACCTAAACGGGTCATAACGGGTCATGAGCACTTAGGTTAGGTTCCATTTTAGAATGTAGGATTTGTTAAACCATATTACATGAGTTCCTATACTCATTTGGTTTACAAGACCTCATTCTATCCGATCCTCCGCTTTAGGTCCGATTTATTAACGTAGTTACCTATATTAGGTGCCGATTGATTCCGTGATCCTTCTAGCATTGCTTGGTGGTTATTCAAAGACTTCTAAGCATTATCAAGTGAGTACATAGTCCCCTCTTTTACTGCTTTCAAATTTTTTGGGGTGAAAGACATGTGCCTACTTGTTACTTTCGTGCTTTCATGCTTTTATAACATATACTTGCTATGTTCATTAGTACACATATGGTACGTGATTTCATTATGATTTGCTATGTATGTTCACTTAGCATGCTAGCACATTGATTTTCATAAATACTTTTGTTGCATATGTTCACTCAGCATATGGACATGTTATTTTACATTTCTACTTTGTATGTTCATTTATGTCACACCCCAATCGATGGCGAAAACATCGGGGCGCGGCACTGAGCGAAACAGATTGTTCAAGAGAAATTCCATAACAACTAATTTACCAGATAGTTTAAATATCACATCCCATACCGTAACCTATCAAGTAACAAAGTTATTACAGACTTCGATATCTCAAAAACAATAAACATGTTCCGACAACTCAGATTTATTAAGTACAGACAACTATTTGTTGGTTACTAAGACTCTTTCCTAGCCTCGATTTCCAAGCAAATAAACATCCTAAGCACCTGTCACATACGTTAAAATAAAGTCAATACACATAGTGTAAAGGCGAGTATACAAGTTTGATAATAGCATATAGAGTTCGAAATAGTTTACGCATAACCAGCACGTACACGTAGGAAAACGAAGCATGTTAGTTATCGACATGAACCTATCGATACCAATGACTGCGGGTTGACTGCCCAAGGCAGGTCGTAATACATGATCACCCCTGTAATCCATGCAAATAATTGTCCTTAACAACCCCCGTGTGAACGGGTGTTGAGTCCAAACTATAGTACTATCATTGCTAAGGCAGGTAGACAGCATTCCATGTGTAAACATAACAAACAAGCATTCATTAAGTCAATGTAATACATGCGGTAGCGGTTAGCGTTAAAAGTATTGCGTAGTGTGTTCGATGTGATTTCGTATAAGTAACGTATGTAACACCTAAAAGTGCATAAAGCAAAAAGGGGATCGTGTATACTCACAGCGGTTGATGGATTGAAGGGAGCGCTTAGAGAGTAGGGTTAGCCTGATCAGAACAATAGCACAACGATAAGAGACGTGTAAAACGATGCAAGTGTTTGTGGGTCGGATAGCTGTTCGGTCGGATGGTAATCCGGTCAGACAGCCGATCGTGCAGTGACAATCCGGTCGAACAGTTGTCCGGTCGGATGACTGTTCGAGTGGATTGTTTCTTCCTTTGAGAAGGATGTGTTTGTGTACGATGGTTTGACTTTGTTGTAGCATTTTGAAAACATTGAAGTATCCCTACCCTTCAGGTTTGTCGATCGGATGGTTGTCCGATCGGACGACAATCCGATGGGTTGACACTTCAGTGAGAACAAGTTCTCAGCAAGTTGTCACTCGATCGGACAGCAGTCCAGTCAGGTGGAATCCTCGGTGCATTGAACATGTTTGAAAAATTGATTAAGTGTTAAAGTCAAGTATCTCATGATCCGAAGAGTAATCCGGTCGGACGGTAGTCCGTTCAGATAGCAATTCGTTCAATACCCAACTCTGGATAAAGTTGGTTAAGTGTGGGACCCAAAGTGTCAGCCGTTCGGATGGCAAGTCGCTCGGATGGCCATCCGTTCGGACAGTAGTCCGGTCGGATAGCACTCCGTGCTGGTCATCCCGTTCGTCTTTCACTTGGCCATTTTGATTGTTTGTAGTTCTATCGAGTCGCTTTGACAACGCGTTAACCAACAGAACCCCATCTCGACCCCAGTAACCCGTCCGAACAGGAATCACCCAAGTTCAATCAGTTAACCGGTTCAAGAAGGTTGTTCTTGGTTAACCCGAAATCGGTGGTCTCGGGAGTAGAATCCAGATCTCGATCTAGCACATCACTGAGAATGAGTGGAAGACTAGAACAAGGTTCGATTCTATCGGTTTTGAGTGCATTGAGTGTAAAAGAGTTGAAAGAAAGTTAGTAACCATCTTTCAATCCTTTTTCACCATGAATATGTTCGGATCTATGCAAGATCTTTGTTTATTTGTGTGAAAATCAGTTAGATCTAAGTTGCTCTTGGTGGATTAAAGCCAAAACATGAAGTTCCTAAGAACGCCATGATGACATCATCCTAGAACACCTCAAATCTAGTGATTTCACGCTTAAAAATTAAGATTCAAAAGATAGAAAGGTGTAGGAGTGCGTGTAGATTAAAGAAGTACAAGATTTAGGACGAGATCTTACCGGAATTGAGAGAAATCGGAGAAAAGGTGAGGAGCACGAGCTGTTCGGACAGAGAGTTGCCAAAAATAGAAAGAATGAAAGAGAGGGTATTTATAGGATTCCAAAAGGGGAAAGGGCTGGCTGGTCGGATGGCATCTCACCCGGATGACAGCTCGGTCAGATGGCACATCGACCGAACGGCAGCCCGGTCGGATGACAATCCGGCCGGCTGGCATCTGGTTCGAATATCCGGTGCGACAATTTTTGATATTTGATTGCGATTTCGAATGATGCGAATACGATAGAGTTTTCAAATTACTTTTAATCCTAACTATTCATATCGAGCACTATCACTTCTTCACTAATTATCATAATTCGATTTCGATTGAGTTCGATTGCGTTTCGATTGCGATTCGAGTGATTACCACACACAACATAAATAAACATGCACAAGTAACACATAAAGCACACACACGTATAACAATCACCAAAATGCGTATTTCGAGTTGCGAGCGCGATGTCAATTAGATTAGTTCGATTAGCGTTTAATTGACTTTATCGCATTGTTAATTCCTATTATTTACAATCGTAAAGCGATTCGTAGTGATAAAGATTCATCGATTACTGCGATTATAATTAATTACTCCACATAATACAACTAACGTAAAACATAAAATAGACTAACTATAAGTCAAAGAAGTTAAAACAGGAATCGAGCAAGCAGAGACAGATTGCAATTAGTAATGTTTTCTTCCTTTGACTTGAATCTTGACTTTGACTTTGACTTTCGAAACACTGGGGTGTTACAATTTAGCATACTAGGTACATTATTTTCATAAAACATGCTTACATTTGGTTGTTTAACGAAACTGAAATACGTTCATTAACATTGATCACGTCGCTCGATAGTAAGTAGTGGTACCATAGGACTTGACAACTCCCATTCCTGAAATCCTAGGTTTGTTTGGACGTAAGGAATGAATGAATCCGAAAACAATTTTGATAACCTTTGATTTGTTCTAGGGTTTATCCTACATTCTCAAGGCTTGAATGTATACGTTTAACATTACCACATAAGTGTTTGTATCAGTAGAGCATGGATTTTGCAAAACATATCTTTGACTTAAACTGTGTTTTATATCAAATACATTGTTTTGTACATTCTTCATATAGGGTTGAGTAAATGCTTTTATTCACTATACATTACATTTGTTTACACATAAACATTTCAACAATTGTTAGACACTACATTTTGGTGGTTTGTTTGGGTAAGTGATTTAAATAACGAGGCGTGTGTAATATGATAAAAGCATGGTGGATACGCCGCTGGTACTTCCTATATATAAGTGCTTTTATGATATTACATAGTAGCGTTATTTAAACCATTTCAATTTAGACATATTACATTCTACACAGATAACATATTTTCACATAAACATTGTTTTATAAACAACTTATTTTATACAAACTCATTTTTACTTGGTTACTTATTTAACTATACATTTTTCTTTCATATATCATCTGATTTTCTTATCATTTTTTATATGATTTATAAAAGAAAACATTTTCCTAAGATTTATGACTAATTTTTTATAAAATAATTCTTTTAATTACAAGTCATGAATCCTTAATCAATAAACCTATGTATCTCACAGGCATTTTTATGCTGACGTACCTATTTTTTTCATGTGTTTTCAGGAGCTGATGCATATGAATGATCAAGATACACTTAGGCGGACCTGTGCCCTAGTGACTTAAAAATGAAGCTAGAATAGTTTAACCTTGTTAGGTACTCTTTGTTTCTTTGTTTTAAGACAATGTATCCCCTATTTGTTAATAAATAAAACATAACTTTAAATACCATGGTTGTGAAACAATAATTCTGTTGCTCGACTCCTCGACGTTTCCGCCGCGGTTTGTTGTTTTACGCGGTCGGGGTGTGACATATGGGTGCATTGTAGGTCAACAAAGTTTTATACTTTGAAGAAGAGAGTGCATCAATGACGAAGTGAAAGGTTGTGTTTTGACTTGTTTTCTCAAGTGTACACAAGTAGTTATGAGGGCTTTTTAGTGCGAGAGTCATGGTGAATCGAAGGTATTTGCAAGAGAAGGAAGAAGATGAATGATTCGAAGAATTTTGATGGTAACTGCTTTTGAAAGGAATTTTGAATTCGATTCGACAGTGAAGACCGTGTTTGGGGTTTTGATCAGGGTTTTATAAGGTGAAAAAGTGAATGCTGACGTGGCAGCGGTTACAAAGATATGGCGGCTAAGTACTGTCCACGTGACAACCTCTGCTGAATAATTGATGACAGTTGTTTAGGAAACCACTGATGATCAATATCAGTGGTTTACTGAGGTGAAAATGAAAACAGTGGCTGACTATTGACTATCAGTGGATAGCTTATCAGTGGATTAAAACACTGATGTTTAATCAACAGTGATTATCAATGAAAAATGAGAGAACAGAGGTTGACTTTCAGCAGTGGATAGAATTCAATAAATCAGATGTTTGAACCAAAATAGTGGTTATGGCAGACTTTTAAGGATTAATGAAAAATTTCATTTTTGGCTATTTTTAAGGATGAATTTTTGATTTTCTGAAAACATTTTAATGCTTTATTCATAGAAAAACAGGATTTTGCCTGTTATTCCATGTTAAACATGCTAATCCTAGAGATCAAGCTTTCAAAGGTGGATGTGTCTAATGCCTTTGTTAGCACATCTGCCAGCTGATCTTTAGTTGGATCATGGTGTAGAGAGATCAAACCTTTTTCTTAGCAATCCCTCACAAAGTGATGTCTGATGTTAATGTGTTTGGTGGTTGAATGTGAAACTGGATTTTTGATAATATTTTCTGCTACTTGACTGTCCAACATGAGAGGTGTCTTTAAGGCAATGATACCAAAATCCAGCAGTTGATTTTGAAGCCATAACAGTTGGGTTGTACAGCTTGCAGCAGCTATATACTCTTCCTCAACAGTGGATGTTGAAACAGCTGCTTGCTTTTTGCTTTGCCAAGATACTAAGCAATCACCTAGAAATTGGCACCCTCCTGATGTGGACTTCCTTGTTGCATTGCATCCAGCAAAGTCACTGTTTGAGAATCCTGAAAGCTTAACATTCCCATTAGCAGGATACCAGATACCAAGTGTGGGAGTAGAGGTGTACAAATCGGTTTTTTTTCAAAAACCGGTTTCGGTTATTAACCGAACCGGTTTTTTCACCCAAAACGAAAACCGGTTTTTTTATAACCGGTTTCGGTTACTAACCGGTTTTTCAAGTCCAAAACAATAACCGGTGTAACTGGTTAGGACCGGTTTTTAACCGGTTTTTTCCAAAAAAAAAACTGGTTTTTTCTGGTTTTAACCAGTTTTTTTTTAAAAACGGTTCGGTTATTAACCGGTTTTTCAGATCAAGATTAGTAACCGGTCACAAACCGGCGGTTCGGTTATAAAACTGGTCCGGTTACAAAAAAACGGTTAAAAAAACCGGTTTCGGTTTTTTCCCGGTTTCGGTTCTAAAACCGGTTTTTTTGTACACCTCTATGTGGGAGCACTTTTTATGTACCTGAATATTCTTTTCATAGCTATGAGGTTAGACTTCCTAGGGGCTGATTGGGATCTTGCACAAACACATGTTGCAAACATGATGTCTGGCCTAGATGCAGTTAGGTACAATAAAGACCCAATCATGCTTCTATATAAGGTTTGATCTACCAAATCATCCTTATCATCAGTCATGACTAGCTTATTTGTTGCCATGGGTATACTACATGGTTTACAATCATTCATCTCAAATTTTTTTAAAAGTTCTTTAGAATATTTGCTTTGATGAATGAAAGTGGCATTTTGCAGTTGCTTTATTTGGAGACCAAGAAAGCACTGTATTTTACCCATTGCACTCATCTCAAACTCAGCTGTCATGAGTTCCCTAAACACTTCACACATTTTAGTACACGTGCTTCCAAAAATGATGTCATCCACATAAATTTGGACAATCATCAGAACTTTCCCTATCCATTTTAAAAACAGTGTTTTGTCAATTTTGCCTCTTGTGAAACCAATAGAGAGAAGAAAGGTGGAAAGAGTTTTATACCAGTCTCTTGGTGCTTGTTTCAAGCCATACAAAGCTTTATTTAGCTTGTAGACATGATTTGGATAAAATGGATCCTCAAAGCCAGGAGGTTGACAAACATATACTTTTTCATGAATCTTACCATAGAGGAAAGCACATTTGATATCCATTTGAAACACCTTTATGTTGTGGTTGAGAGCAAAGGCCAGGAACAGTCTGATAGCTTCCAATCTTGCTACAGGGGCAAAAGTTTCATCATAATCAATGCCCTCTTCCTGTCTGAAACCTTGAACCACTAGCATTGCTTTATTCTTGACAACAATGCCCCTTTCATCAGTTTTATTTTTGAAGACCCACTTTGTGCCAATAGGACTCACATCCTTTGGTGGTGGTACAAGCTCCCATACTTGTTGTCTCTTAAACTGTTGGAGCTCTTCCTGCATGGCCTCTACCCAACTGTTGTCTTTTAGTGCCTCTTGGTACTTGACTGGTTGATGGAGAGATAGAAAGCCAGCAAAAAGACAGATGTTTTGGGATTGACTTCTGGTGAGGACCCCTTCACTGATGTTGCCAATGATTTGGTCAGGTGGATGAGACTTCAAGAAGATCAGATCTCCTTTGTATGGAACAATGGCATTTAAGGGTGAGGGCTGCATATGTGAATCATCTGAGCTAACAACTGTTGGTGACTTTGATGATCCAACAGTGTCTTGAAATGGATGTGGAGGAATAAGAGGTAGTGGTGTGGACACATGTTGACTTTTATCCACTGTTTGAAGATTTTTATCAACAGTGTTTGATGATGTGGAAGCATGGGTTTTAAGGCTACTTTGGTCAACAACTGTTGATGTAGCAGTAGTTGAGCTTTGACAGCTGTTTTGAACATCTGCTGCTCTGGCAATGGATTTGAAATTTTGTTGTGGAGTGATCACTTCATATCCATTGTCTGATGGAGGAGTTTGAGATGGACCTACACTGTTAGTCTTGACATAAACATTTTCAAAGGTGAATTTATCAAGATCAAATAACTCAGCAGGATTTGCAGGGATTTTCATTGAAGAAAGTTCATTGAACTTTACATTCAAAGTCTCTTCCACTCTCTTAGCCCTAGTGTTAAACACTTTGTAGGCCTTAGCAGGTTGAGTATCCCAAATGATAATCACAATCTATTTTGTCTGCAAATTTTGAAATTGAGTCTTTTAAGTTCAAAATGAAGCATGGGTAGCCAAATACTTTAAAGTATGAGATCAGTGGTTTGATTTTATACAGAATTTCATAGGCAGTCTTTTGATGCCTGGAGTTGATCAAAACTCTGTTCTGGATGTAGCAGGCAGTGTTTACAGCCTCTGCCCAGAAAGTTAATGGCAAACCTGAATCAGCAAGCATGGTTCTGGCCGCCTCAATCGGTGTTCTGTTCTTTCTCTCAACAACTCCATTTTGTTCTGGTGTCCTTGGAATGCTGTAATGCCTTACAATTCCTTTTGATACACAAAACTCATCCAACTCCCTATTTCTGAATTCTATGCCATTGTCACCCCAAAAGAATTTTACTGGCAAGTCAAACTTCTTTTCAACCTGTTTGACAAAGTCTTGCAGAATGCCTGCAGTCTCATCTTTAGAATGTAAGAAATAAGTCCATGTAAACCTAGAAAAGTCATCTACAATTACCAAACAATATCTTTTCTTTTTAAGACTCATGACTTTTACTGGGCTAAACAGATCCATGTGCAGCATTTGCAAACACTTGGTTGTTTTGGACTCTTCAATTGACTTAAATGAGCTTTTATGTTGTTTTCCTTTTAAACAGGAAACACAATGCTCAGGACAGGTGAACAATTTTTGTGGAAGACCTCTTACAAGGCCCTGTTTTGACAAAGCAGTGATCGTCTTGAGATTTGTGTGCCCCAATCTTCTGTGCCATAGTTCTGTCTCTTTGTTAGAGGCAGCTGAGAACAGACAGGCATCAGTCCTGGGGCTCTCTTTTGACAAATCAACTACATAAACATTGCCACTCCTTTGAGCAACAAGTTGTGTTTTTCCATTTTTTATTATTTCTTCAATCTTTTTAACCATTTCTGGTCCAACAATCCTACAACACTCCTTAGTAAAGAATGACCCATAACCTTTGTCACTCATTTGTGAGACACTAAGGAGGTTGAATTTTGGATTGTCTATCAGATTGACATTTTTAAACTTAACATTTCCAGACTGAACTGTACCAGAACCCATCACCTTCCCTTTACTATTATTACCAAAAGATATATCACCCCCTCCATGAGTTTTGAATTCCTTGAGTAGGGCTCTACATTCAGTCATGTGCCTGGAGCCTCCACTATCTACATACCAAAGACTATCTAAGCATGCAGAAGCTCCCTGCACATCAAGTAAATAATTAGTTCAGGAGGGTCTCCAAAGCCAATAAGACTTTGGATGGGGTCTCAACAGTGCCTATGTTAAGTTCAGGAACATGGACAGTGGTTAGCTCAGGGGTTTGGACAGTTTTTGAAACATTTCTCTCTAACCACTACTGGGGACCATTTCCTATCAGCTGTTGATATCCAAAGGGATGCCTGTTCACTTTTGTTAATGCACTTTAGGTGATAAGTGCATGTCTCCCATTTTGTAGGGTCTTTATTGTACATATAGTGAAAGATAGTCCTAGCTTTATCCTTGGACATTTTGTCCAAGTTTTAGGAGAGCCTTTTGTCTGAGTTTTGTATAGGACAAAAGGTCTGAGCTTTGTGTTGTTTGTTTGTCCGGGCTTTCTAGTTTGTCTTGAAAGTCCGGGTTTTGCCTTGTATTTATACCTTCATGTGGAATAGACAAGGCGGCGATTCTGTGTGAAATTCTGTGCACCTAACCCTAATCATTGTGTGTGTTTTGTCTGGCGGCTGCTTTGTGTGAGTGACGTCATTCATCTTCCTCATCAAGAATACTCAGTGTATTCTTGATTTCTCTCCCAAATCCTTGCATACTAGTGTTTCATCTGCAGTGGTTAATCATCAGGTGGATTCCACACACCTATTGGTGGCTTTAGCTGAATGAGATCTTGGATTAGGAGGCCTTACAAGTCTTTTGGTTTAGAAGGCTTTTTGTGAACCTCATAAACATGTGGGACCCTTTGGTATGGTGGTTGACCTTCACCTCTTTGGTATTGGTTAGCAGGGGGTGCATCTGTCACTTGAACCTCTCTTTTAACAGAGTTTTGGTTCAACTGTTTTGTAACAGCTGTTTGGACAGGCACAAATGGTGGTTGCTTTTTGACTTGTGAATTTGATGAACTCAGGAGTGTTTTTGATTTGTACTCTTCCTTTTTTACCTCAAAAGTTTTAAGGTACACACACTCCTGAGTGAGATGGTTTAATTTACCACAGATGGTACAGCTATTTGAAGGCACAATGGTACTTGTTTTGTTAATGTCATAAGCTTTTAAATGAAAACAATCTTTGGTCAAATGATTTTTCTTTTCACAAAAGTCACAAAACAAGTTTTTAATCTTTTCTTTTCTTTTCTTCTTTTCAGACTCATTTGCAACAGATTTTTGAACCACTGTTGGGATGTCCTTAAGAGGAATTACCTTGGCCTTTGGAGCTTTGACACCATCCACAGTTGTGAATTTGATGAACTCAGGAGTGTTTTTGATGTGTACTATTCCTTTTTGACCTCAAAAGTTTTAAGGTACACACACTCCTGAGTGAGATGATTTAATTTACCACAGATGGTACAGCTCTTTGAAGGAACAATGGTACTTGTTTTGTTAATGTCATAAGCTTTTAAATGAAAACAATCTTTGGTCAAATGATTTTTCTTTTCACAAAAGTCACAAAACAAGTTTTTAATCTTTTCTTTTCTTTTCTTTTCTTCTTTTTAGACTCATTTGCAACAGAGTTTTGAACCACTGTTGGGATGTCCTTAAGAGGAATTACCTTGGCCTTTGGAGCTTTGACACCATCCACAGTTGTGAAGTCCATGGGCTTAAAATTTTCAAGGATGTCACACTCATCAGACCATGTGGGTTTGAATTGGTATTTTTCAATCTCCTCAAAAGTTGAGGACCCCAAAGATCTTTCCAGAGTGATTTTGTTGCCATTTTTATCAATTATTTTAACTTCTTGGCCATCCTTGTTGGTGGGTATGGTTTCAACAGTGTTTTGAACAGATTCATCTGCAGCAGTGTTTTCAACTTGGTCATTTTTCCTGAACCCTATGCCAAATTTTACATTGCTTTTGATCTGTTTTTCAAGCATAACCTCATAACCTTTGTAGGATTCCACCCATTTTTCATAAGTGATTTGGGTGGATTCCAACTCCTTTTTGCAGGCCTGATATTTTTCTATCATTGCCTGAAGTTGGTCCTTGGTTATGCTATGCTCATGTTTGAGGCTGCAAATCTCATTTTCTTTTTCTGACAAATTGATTTTTAATTCTTTGAAGGATTTTTCGAAATGTACTTCATCATTTAACAATCTATCTCTAAGGTTTTCATTCACATCCTTGATTTTTGCAAATGCTATGATGCATTTGTCTAAACAAAGGTTTTTAAGAACCTGGGTGATACCTTAGATGCAGCCATCATAGCATAATCACAGACATGTTCATTTTCTTCTGGCATTTTCTCTTCTTTTTCACCTTGCTTCTTCTCCTCTTTTTCAGCAGACCAGGGGTCAGACAGTGGTTCCAACAGGGGTTCTGAATTTTCTTCCAACAGTTGTTCACCAACAACAGCAGTAACCACTGCTTCAGCAATTGTATCCACTGTTTCAGCACTGGATGTTCCTTCTTCAGTTTCCAGCCCTTTAGAAATAGACTCTAATGCTGCAAAACAAAATTCATCAGTAGAAACAACATTATCAGCTTATAGAGCAAAGTTTTCATCACTTAGATCCTCAGGCAAACTACTCCAGTCAACAAAGCCTTGGGTGAAAAAGCTTTGCTGATCTGGTTGAACAACTGTTTGTGTAGCTTGTTGAGGTGCAACTTGTTGCACCTGAACTTGAGGAACTGGGGCCTAGACATACTGTATCTGAGGAACAGTGGTTTGGACATAGTGCACAGGAACAGGGGTTGTAGGGTGTGCATAATGAGCAGTGTTTACATGAGCAGCAGGGGCATATTGGGAATACTGCACAGTGGTTTGGTTATTTTGTGGTCTAGGGCTAGGGTGTGTGATGATTGATCCACTGCTTTGGCTCCTACACTCTCTAGCAAAATGACCTAACCTATTACACTTGTAGCATTTTATCTTTGATTTATCCAACCCTACTTTCAAATTCCCATGTAACCCTGGAAATTTTCTCTCTGTTCTCTTGTAAAACTTGTTGGTTCTAACACTCAGCAGTGCAAGTTGGTGCAAAATATCCATCTCCTCCAGATCAGTTGGATCAAAATGCTGGAGATCATTGAGTTCAAAGGACAGATTGTCAGAATGCTGGTTTTCTCCATTAGCTGTAAAAGCATAATTGGATGAGTAAGAATCAGAGTTGTTAAAAGCTCCACCAGTTGTTATGTCAATGTAATGATCATAACTCTGATCCTTACTACTACCAGATTCTTCCTGACCCAAAAGAGCTGTGTTGTCAAATGAGCAGTCATCTGCAACTTTCCCAGTCTCCTGTAGCTTATTCTTCTGGTTCAATTCCCTTTCATATGTCAGGAGTCTACCATGAAGCTGGGTCAGGGTAAGATCTTTGAACCCAACTGAATTTCTGGTTACAAAAGCAATTGTGTCCCATTTTTCAGGAAGTGACCTAAGAAACCTATTATTTTGAGTTGATTTAGCAAATTCAACCTTAACAAGTTTCAGTTCACTTATGAGACAGCTAAAACGTTCAAACTGTTGTGTTAATGAGACAACTAAAACATTCAAACTGTTGTGTTAATGATTCACCCTTAATGTGAAAAAAGGTTTCATACTGTTGATTCAAAACTTCCCTGATATTTTCGATTACTTCTTCATATCCACCAAACTGTTCCTTAAGTGCATCCCACAATTCCTTGGCACTGTTACAGTGTAACAGCCCAGCATAGATTTCATTTGGGAGTGCAGATGCAATGATGCTAAATGCCTTGGCATCCAGTTCAATTTTCTGAAAATCCTGGTCAGAATAGTTTTCAATTTTCTTGGGTACGATAACTTTTAGATCCTCAGCACTCAGCACCATTGGAACATGTGGTTCAAAGACAACCGACTTCCAACATCCGGTATTTGGTTGAGCTAAGATGTGACTCATCCTTCGCTCCCAGATGTTGTATTCAGATCTGACCAACATAGGTGGTTTGAAGAGTGAACCAGTGTTATTAGTGTTATCCTGTGATTGTGAAGCCATTCTGGTTGTTTTACAGGTACTGAATAATCAACTTTGTACGTGATTACACCTTACTCTGTTTTTCAACAAAAAAACGAACAATCGAAAGTATCAACGAAATTGAGCTGAACCTTTACGTCAAAATGATTGTTAAATCAAATTTGACTGTCCTGGCTCTGATACCAATTGTTAGGATCTGAGTTTCTTAGATTGTGTTTTGTTTAAGTAAAATGAAGATGAAACAGAGATGTATTGCAGCGGAAATATGAAATAAACTTTCAACACACAATCAATGAGAGAATAAGTTTAAACAAACATGTTTGACATGAAATCGAATGATTGATTGTATTTATTACAATACTCAATTACAATGAATGCATGCACAAATCTCCCCCTCAGTCTGAGCTCACTTGATTGTTCATACAGAATTACTTGGTGAAGAAGAGAGCTAATAGAACAGTACAGGATACTGTTCTATTTGTAGTACAGAACAACCACTGAGCATCTTCGGCTGACGTCACCATGAAACTGACATCTAACCTCCTAACAAACTCTAACAACTGACCTATACAACCACTGATCATAAACCACTTATTACAATAAACAAATACAATACAAGACTAAACTACTGATTCTTTATTCCACTGTTATAGCTCCAGCAGTGCTTTGGTCTTCAGCAGTACTTGAGACATATCGTAGATTGAGCTTCAGTACTTTGACTTCATCAGTTCTTTAGAGCAGTAGCAGTTGTGAAGAGCAGTGTTTTGATTCATTAGATGTTAGGGCCACTTTCAAGGGAAAAGATTATGTACAATCAACTGCTTATTATGAATCCACTGCTCTGAACCAGTTTTGGCTTTATCAACTGTTCCTTTGTAGGGTTCAATCCCAACAAACCGTAACTTGTTAAGCATTAAAAAATGTGGTGTGAATTTAATTTAAGGGATATTGGCTTCTAATAACTCCTATTAGACGTCATTGGCTATTGACAGCCTTGCCTTTTTTTATTCCCTATGACAGTCCCACCTTTCAACTATTTTTCTTCACCGGTCATCGGTTAAAAAAACTTAACGGGATTAAGTTTTTTTCTGAATTACAAACTGACGTTTTAGGACTTTTTTTGACCAAGCGATATGGATGCTCTAATTAAAAGTTACAATTTATATGTTTTCTTCTACACCGTAAATAATAAAAAATCATTATTACCTATGCAAAACATTTTGTTTAAGACACCTAACACCAATAACTCCAAAAACATGTATATATAGATTTGACATAAATTATTATTTTACATAAGCTTCAAAAACACGCTTATAACATATCATACTTTTAAAATGTAGTTTTAATTTACAGTTACCAACATAACATTTTTATATAATGTTAACTATAATGAATAATATTATTTGATGTAACAAAATTTTATTTGATTAGTGAAAATTACGATACGAAACCGTAACTTGTTAAGCATGAAAAAAATGTGGTGTGAATTTAATTTAAGGGATATTGGCTTCTAATAACCCCTATTAGACGTCATTGACTATTGACAGTCTCGTCTTTTTTTATTCCCTATGACAGTCCCACCTTTCAACTATTTTTCTTCACCGGTCATCGGTTAAAAAAACTTCACTTGATTAAGTTTTTTTCTAAATTAAAAACTGACGTTTTAGGGCTTTTTTGGACCAAACGATATGGATGCTCTAATTAAAAGTTACAATTTATATGTTTTCTTCTATACAGTAAATAATAAAAAATCGTTCTTGCCTATGCAAAACATTTTGTTTAAGCCACCTAACACCAATAACTCCAGATACATGTATATATAGATTTGACATAAATTATTATTTTACAACATGTATATATAGATTTGACATAAATTATTATTTTACATAAGCTTCAAAAACACGCTTATAACATATCATACTTTTAAAATGTAGTTTTAATTTACAGTTACCAACATAACAGTTTTATATAATGTTAACTATAATGAATAATATTATTTGATGTAACAAAACTTTATTTGATTAGTGAAAATTACGATATGAAACCGTAACTTGTTAAGCATGAAAAAAATGTGGTGTGAATTGAATTTAAGGGATATTGGCTTCTAATAACCCTTGTTAGACGTTATTGGCTATTGACAGTCTCGCCTTTTTTTATTCCCTATGACAGTCCCACCTTTCAACTATTTTTCTTCACCGGTCATCGGTTAAAAAACTTAACGGGATTAAGTTTTTTTTCTGAATTACAAACTGACGTTTTAGGACTTTTGATCAGAACGAGGATACGTGTTGAATGATGCAAAACTTACCTTGCAATTGTGCTCCAAATAACGAAAACGATGCTTCAATTCGGGTGTTTAAACTTAGGGGTGCAAACGAGCCGAGCCGAGCCCGAGCTCGACCAGGCTCGAGCTCGAGCTCGATTAACTTATGAGAGCTCGGGCTCGAGCTCGGCTTTATTCGAGCTTTGTTTTCAAAGCTCGAGCTCGGCTCGTTTGTATTTTCTCAAGCTCGAGCTCGGCTCGGGCTCGGCTCGTTTATTTTCTATTAATTAGTATATTAAATAAAAATAATAAAAATAATAGACATTTTAAGCTTGCGAGCTCGATAAGTGAAGCTCGGGCTCGGGCTCGTTTACTAAATAAGCTTATTTTTAGGTTCGATGTCAGCTTGTAAACAAGTTTACATAAGCTCGGCTCGACTCGGCTCGTTTACACTAAGGCTCAATAAAGCTCGACGAGCCTAACGAGCTTCACATGCGAGGCTCGAGCTCGGGCTCGTTAAGCAAACGAGCTTTGTTTTTAGGCTCAAGCTCGGCTCGGGCTTGATAAGGCTCGACTCGTTTCGAGCTTTTTCTCGAGCCGATCTCGAGTAGCTCGCGAGCCGCTCGGCTCGTTTGCACCCCTATTTAAACTTCAAATTAACAAAAATCAAGTCGTTTGGAGCACCGTTTCGAGGTAAGTTTATATCAATAGACTCATATCCTCATTCTGATAAAAAGGCCTAAAACGTCAGTTTGTAATTTTGAAAAAATCTTAACGGGAACTTAACCCCGTTAAGTTTTTTTTAACCGAAGATCGGTGAAGCAAAAATAGTTGAACGGTGAGACTGGCAGAGTAAATAAAAAAAGATGAGACTAACAATGACCAATGATATCTAGTACAGATTATTAGAGGTCAGTACTCCTTAATCTAATTATATCAAAATCAAAGTATAAAAGTATCTACAATGACAATTTCAAACGTGATAAATGTGTCACGTCACCTTCACATCAAATCAATTCCAAACACCTAATTCTGCTCCAACGTTACACAATTTCAAACACCTACTTAAGACATATTAAAAGAATCTACACTATATGTATGGGAGATGTTTCAAATGGATGGCATGTTATGTTTGGAAATGTAGGCGAGCTTAAACATACACACAAACAAACGGAGAGTACAATATGTCACAAATGGTAGTGCTTGTTTGACATTTGGATGCTAATTTTAGAAATTCCAAACCAACGCCACGCACCGTGGGATAAAATATGTCACATATGTTTTTTTTTTTTTTTTAAATTTTAGTGTAACATACTTTTATAGCGTAACATCAATGTAAATTTTATACTGGTTCGGCTGAACCCGTAACCTTCTATGTAGCTACGCACTTGGTTTTAAAGGACCCCGTCCCCATAGAAAAAGTTTAATTAAACTTTCCAACTACCCCTCGCAAAATAAATGTTTGGCCCCCTCTATAATATTATTTACTACCAAGCCTAAATTTGCTCCGCTTCTCTGTTGCACATCTCACTAAATGCCAACAACCACACATTTCTCCACTTAACTTCTCATATAAATATATGTCTACACACAAACACAAACACATACAAAGTCACAAACAAATGGCTTCATCACTTCCTGTTGATTCAACACACCGCCCTCACATCGTACTATTTCCATTTATGTCCAAAGGCCACACCATCCCGCTACTCCACCTAGCCCGCATGCTAGTCACCCGCGGGATCACGGTCACTATTTTCACCACCAAAGCTAACAAACCATTCATTGCTCAGGTTCTTGAAACCTGCCCAGATGGTAATTCCATATCCATCATACACCTTCCGTTTCCTAGTAACATTGACGGCATACCTCACGGTATCGAGAGCACCGATAAGCTACCTTCGATCTCTCTTTTCCCCCAATTCGCTGCCGCGACAAAGCACATGCAGCCTCACTTCGAAATGTCACTCAAAAACCTCGGAAATGTCACATGCATTGTTTCCGACGGGTTTTTGAGCTGGACGCTTGCGTCCGCAAACAAGTTCGGCATCCCTCGGCTATCGTTTTATGGGATGAACGCGTATTCAACTGCGGTGCAGCATTCTGTAACTGTAAACCAGAGTCTGTGGGGACCCGAGTCGGATGATGAATTAATCACCGTGCCCGGGTTCCCCTGGATTCAAATCACACGGAATGATATTGATTACCCATTTACCCAACGTAACCCATCCGGTCCCTTCCATGACTTCATAATGGAGTCATTTGTCACATCGATAAACAGTTACGGTACGATAGTGAACACATTCCAGGAGCTGGAGCCGCGGTTTATAGACTACATAAACCGCGAAATGAAGCCCACACCTTGGTGTGTAGGGCCACTCTGTTTAGCCGAGCCGTTTGGCTGCTCAGATAAACAGCCGAACGGCTCGAACAGCTCGAAATGGATAACGTGGCTAGACCAGAAACTTCTCCAAGGATGTTCTGTGTTATACGTCGCATTCGGGTCACAAGCCGAGATATCAACACAACAAATGGAGGCCATATCAAAAGGTTTAGAGCAATCCGAAGTTAATTTCTTGTGGGTAGTGAGAAACTGCGAGTCGAATGTTCTTAGTGAGCTCGGAGATAAGGTAGGAGACCGAGGGATGATCGTGACGGAATGGGTGAACCAAATGGAGATACTAAAACACGAGAGTGTGAACGGGTTCGTGAGCCACTGCGGATGGAACTCGGTGTTAGAGAGTATATGTGCGGGGGTGCCGATTTTGGCGTGGCCCATGATGGCGGAGCAGCCGCTGAATGCGAGAATGGTGGTGGATGAGATAAAGATCGGGTTACGGGTCGAGACGTGTGATGGTTCGGTTAGAGGGTTTGTGAAGGCGGATGGGTTGAAGAAGATGGTTAAGGAGTTGATGGAGGGTGAGAAGGGGAAAGAGGTGAGGAAAAGGGTTAAGGAGGTTGGCGCGGCCGCGAAGGCAGCGGTGGCGGACGGTGGTTCGTCGTGGCGGACGTTGAACGAGCTCATAAATGAGGTGGAGAGTGTTAGGAATAAGGGGAAGAGCGATGGAGAGATGTGAATTTATGGGTGGTTGTTAAATACTTTAATAATACACTTGCTTAGAATTGATCACTTGTATTAATGGTGATAACTAGTTGAGTGGATCCTAGGTTATATGTATGGTGTTTTATTGAAATGGTTAATAATGAAGTGAAATAGAGTGTGAAGTGAAGGGTGGTGTTGGAAAAAATGGAAGTTTTGTTGGAGTTCTAAAATGATGTTGCATGTGGTGGAGGTGAAGTTCTGAAAACCAACCCAATGGTTCACATAAAAGAAGATGCTCTAAAAAAATGAGTGATTGTAAGGCACTCATACACAAAAAATATTTATCGGGCCAAATAAAAATTTAGCAATTCTTTACTTACAAAAAAGAGAATAGATAACCATTAATAAATTATTTATACAAAACAAAAATAAAACTTTTCCGACTTATAACATGCTAATTATAAATAATATAAAATTTAAATGTTAATTGGTTTAGCCAATCATACATGTTACATATAACCAAAACCCGAGACCATTGGTTTCTCAATTAGTTTGGTTATTTCGGTGTTGTATGTTATTCGGTTTTCTGCACGCTGCTAACCTTTGATGATGTTAGTGATTAAAATAATCGATAAACATATTTAAGACGCATATACATTATTTGACTCGAAAAACGTGACTAAAATTCGATTCATAGTTTTGGTATTAGGGTTTGTGGTATGTAATTATGCATACAAACATATAATGGATGAATCAAAGGACCGAAGCAAAATTCTTTAATGAAAATGGCTAAGTTTTGTTGTCCGCTACAGGCCACAAATTCCTTGTCAACTCGTCTTACGTTTTGAGCTTGAACTCTGACTCCATAGGAATTCAACTTTATTGAGTTGGATTTTGAGCTCGTAAAAGTAAAGAAAATTCCAACTTGTTCAGGCCCGGCAATTAGCAAGCCTATGTGGCCCATACGGCCGATTGTACTTAAAGAAATAGGGTTGGTAATCTAAACAAACCACATTGCATGTTGCAAAGACTTCCAAATACTCGTTTCTAGAAACAAATTTGATTGTAATTTTATTTTAACAATTCATTTCCAAATTCAAACCCGTACATAATTGTTGTAAGAAAAAGTCCTTTTGTACTCAGTTAGTTAATAATAAATTTTCGCCATAATAGACTGCCGTACCAACCATGAGTGCAACTGTTGCACCTTGAGTTACTACACGAGTTCGCATCAATGTCGGACCCAACTCCAAATTCCCTTTCTTAAAACTTATCAAACCAGTTGTGAACACTCCTGTCGTGATCAAGGCACCTGGAACACAGAAGCGATCTAGTTGGAAGATATGATTTGATAAGGTTTCCTAGATTAATAATAATAATAATAATAATAATAATAATAATAATAATAATAATAATAATTGAAAGCCAACAATACTTTAATTCACTTTCATAGATTAATATAAAGGAAAATTGGTATTTAATAAACCAATCTTTAACCAGTTGGTAAAAAATAATCCAACCTACAGAATTGGTATATAATAATCCTACCTGTGACAACCCGTAACTTCAAGGTAAAACCATTCGTTTCGCTTTTGCAAAATAACCATATACTTATATTATTCGACGAATTAAATTTATACTTATTTAATTTATATTGTGCAAACGTATAGTCGTAACCAATTCCATAATGTGTTGAACCAACCCGAACTGTTTGAACCAAAGTACATGTCTCGCTTGTCGATTCGACCCACTCGCGTGAAACTTATGCTAGCATGATGATTATACATTTATTATTATCATTATACTTCTATTATTATTAGAAAAAAAAAGAATGTATAAATTTAAATTTAAATATGTAGCTAACGAAACATGGCAGAAGTCTTGCCATCTTTATTTTTTTTAAAGGTTTCCTTTCCATTTAATTTAGCCAACACCCTAGCCCACTTCCCTCTAAATTTTGTTATCTTCGGCCCATCTACTTTCACACCGCCTCATCTCTTGTCATTTAAACATATCATGCACGTTTGTGATTATATTCAGCCGTAACTTCCCTCCAACTTTTGCGGCAACCATTATCATCTCCTTGCTCTCAATCCTTCTTTCGACAACCATCATCTCCTTCCCTTCAGCCAAAACGCAGCTCCGATAGTCGGTAAGGTCTGTATCTCTCATCCATAACTCTTTAATTAACACTTTTGTCGTGGTTTCTTTGTCACGGTTTCGGCTCGGGTTGTGAATCCTTGTTACGTGATAGCATAGTTAACTGTGTATGTTGTTGCAAACATGAATTAGTGAGATGGGTTTTGTGAATCATGCTAGACTTCATAATAAACTAATTGTTAATGGGTATAGTGGCATGAAACCTTTCAAATTGGAATTTGTATAAGTGATTGATGCATGCCATGAATGAGGGTTTTGTGTATAGATAAGTGAATTTCGTGAACTGTAATATGAATATATATGCTTTTGGTTGTGCAACCATGATGGTGATATGTATGTATGCTATAGGTTCTGTGTATGGTTATGTATGTGTTCATGTGATAAGGGTTTTATGTGACACTTGAAAGGAACAATCAACATGTATACATGGAATAGGATGGTAACCTGTATGTCATGTGTAATCAATGTTATCATGGAAATTTTGATGTGCTTGTTGATAAATCTGATATGAAACCAACACAAATCTGATATGAATAATGTAGAGGCGTCATATAACAGTAAAACACCAAAGAGAAATTCGGAAAACTCGTTTTGTTAAAATATATGTGAAAAACAATTTAAAACAAGTAATGCTTCGTTCAGCAATTTTCTGCAGAAAATATGCCAACTTCGGAAGTCTTTCTCGGGACTTAAAATTATCGAAATTCTATGTTTTCAGAGCCTAAAACCAAGTAACCGGAAATAGCTTTCAAACAGAAGTGGTTTCGTATTTTTCGGACAGGTCTAGGTATTTTTAGCGGAATTGTTTGTAAAACTGCTATGGGCTGCCATTTTCTGCAGAAAATCCAGCGAACGTTTTGCGTTATAACTCGGTGTGTGTTTACTGTCTGAATATGAAAATGTTACTGTAGATTCTAGGGATCGGACATGCGATTTTGTTTTTGGTTTCGCGCCAATCGGATACACAGATCTTTTTAAATAAATTTTTCGGCAAACGTGATCAGATTACGTCAAATCTGATCATGGTTTGGCGCAAGAATTTTCACGAAAAATCCGTAAGGAATCTGGTCACCAAATTTTAATACAATGGTCTCTGGTTCGATTGAAACGTTCCGTAATTTTTCGGGAACTATCCGATGCCCGAACGGTCCCGATTAATGCTCCGCAAATTGTCCGAAAATGCACTTAAAAGCTGAAATTTTGTGACAAGATTTACTTGTGATTTGTGACGAATATGAGGTCGCTAATTCGAATAGCGACACATTGCATGCATGTGTACATATATACATTATAATATTTTATGTGCAACATGTTAGAATACGTGTAGGAACTTTGTGCTCTATTTGAAACCACTAATTGACTAAATGTTAATCATACTAGGACGTGTTTGACCAACCCTGACCGTTAGCTGTTTTAAGAATCAAACCGAGCACCCCAAGGTGAGTTCATCTTTCTTGAGCATGCGTCCCGGTGGTTGGGACAGTCAGTGGATATTCCTGGGAGGGACAAGTCTTTTGGGTAAAAACGGGAATGTTGGATAATATACTCTTCCTATCACCTTTCAAGTCCCTCCGTGTTGTTTGGTTACCTGGAAGGTAACATGGTATTAGTTAGTAGCGCTACTTAGGTTTGGCAACCTCACCCCGTTCCTGGGAGGACGGGTGTTGAACTAATGACCTAGTCATGACCAATGCTTTGATAGGAGCATTGGAGAAAGGGCAAAATAATCAGAAGCCGTCTTGTATTGGGGTATTATCAACATTGTTTTCAACATTACTTTCGGAATCAAATTCAATGGATTAAATAAACACTTGGTAACCAACGTTTTCGTAAAACTATGAACTCACCAGCGTGGTCTGATACACTTGTTGCATGCTCGCAGGTTGTTAGGCTATATGGATTTGGAACTTGCTGTCTGAAGTAGCTGGAGTGGTCATGGGTGGTGTTGATTGGATTCACTTATTGGAATATTGGTTTTCATACAATTGTTTTGAGAATATTTAACGTATGGTTTTGATAACGCTTCCGCTGAACACATTGGTTTTCGTATAAACTCATGTTGGAATTTTATCATTTAATAGAGAGTTTTATTTTGAAACTCGTGAGTTCAATGTAATTAGTGGCTCATTGTCAGTTCGTCACACGCCTAACAGGGACACTCCCTAGGTGGTAGTTTGGGGTGTGACAGTTTGGTATCAGAGCCACTGGTTATAGTGAACTTGGTTTTAAAATGTTTTATAAAACCAGACTATAACCGAACAGTACCGAAATTGACCATGACACTCAGCTCCAGACTGCAAGGTTCGTTTCTCATTTACTATTGCATAGTATATCTAGTGTTTGCTTATGAATAACATTACCCGTGAATGCACACCTGACACTGTAGTATAAGCCCTTTGTTATCAATCCCGTTATGTGAACTGTTAGTGTGACACTACCCTTCGATTATTGTCATCCTTGATCATGTGAAACCTTTCGCTTGCTATTTGAATGTGGAGAACCTTTTAGCGCAAGTTAAGAGGCACTGAGATAAGCATGCAAATCGCCTTATTATTATGGGTGCACACATAATAATAACGCGAGGTGCATGCAAGTCCCAGTGAGGCTTAACGAGCGTGAGAAGGGTTCTGCCCTATTGTGTGTAAACCTGGTAGTTTGTAGATTTCAATGTGGAGACCGGTACGTCTTCTTTGAATGATCTTTTTTCTGCTTCTGTTTTAGTTGACTCTTGTTCCGATTGGAGTTATGTGCTTTAGGGTTCAGTCGTCAGTAAGGACTGACTCCCACCTTTCTTGTAAATAAGCATGTAGTAGAATTAACTGATAGTAAATCGATAGAAGCTTCTCATGTTCTTTTTGGTTGTAAACTTGATCTCGTGGGTCAAGTGTTCGACTTGACCTACTTCCCAATACTCCTGTAAGTTTTGACATGGTCATTGCCATGGACTTGGTTATCTATGTATCAAGCAGAAAATTCTCTGCAAAAAGAAAATCGTGCGTTCCCTCTCCCCAGTGGGGAAATCCTTATCCGTTTAAGATCATCGTAGTGGTGCCGCTGTTGGCATTGTCACCGTCGTGAAAGCCCAGAAGTGCCTGCGGAAGGGCTACTCTGTTATACTAGCTCTTGTCACCGATTCGCCACTTTAAGAAAGGAAGATCGAGTATCTTCATGTTATTCGTGAAATTTTTGACATGTCTTCCAAAGAGTTACCAGGTTTACCACCACATCGTTAGGTGGAATTTTAGAATTGACCCTATGCAAATCCTGATTTCCTTCTGGGGTACAGCAATCCCTTGGATTCGCTGGATACTATCACAGCTTCATCATAGGATTTTCGAAGGGTTCGCAACTTCAACCTCCTTAGCATAGCGGGGAGCTGTGAATTCTTGAGAAATAAAATCGGGGAACGTCTTTTCAGCTTTTGAAACCCAACCCTACAACACGCGGAGCATCACTTCCATCCGAGAGCACCGATGATCCAGCGATATACCATGATGGCTTAATTCAGAGTCCCAGTTACACGCCGATGCAACACGAGAGAGTGATGATTTGCGTAATGGTGTTACGGAGGGGAACTGCACGACCTACAATCTCCGGTGGAAACCGTGGTCGTTGGATTTAAGTGGGAGGCATTACTTAGACGGTACCGAATGCACCAATTAGACCGAAAACAAGGGCCTCCAGTGCACCCTTGTTTCAATAGAGGTAACCATGTGATGGCATCGCTAGATGGAACTTTCGAACGAACACGGGATTAGGAGAACTATACCCACGCATCCCTGTAGACAAACCTTATCACTTTCACTTGTCATCGCCGCTAGAAGTGAAGCAGTCACAGCTATACGCGTTTGTCGTTTTGCAACACTAATCTTTACCCACCAAACTCTGTTTTGGACAAATGATACACTCGCGCGACCGTGATGTAACGAACTTCCCTGTTGTGCCATGCCGCCATGCACCACTACTGGAAATTACTTCTAGACAATAGATTAGCTGGTCGAATCCTTCGGTTATTAATGGACCCCTGTTTTCGCTCGATTCTTCGTACGAACCTCATTAATCCCCTGTTTCTTTGATTGGCAACTGATATAACGAAACGCTAACAACCATACCATGATTTCCACCGATCACAAGATTAGCCCCCCCCCCCCCAAGCGTTGTAAGGTATCTATAGATCGAGTTCGTCGGAACTCACTTCCAGCCATTGTTTTAGAACAATTTTCGGGACGAAAATTCTTTCAAGTAGGGGATGATGTGACACCCCGCGAAAACGCTCAACAAAACTAGCTTCCTCAGTGACTGTTTGCTAAATTTCGGGACGAAATTTCTTTCAACTTAGGGATGATGTGACAACCCGTAACTTCAAGGTAAAACCATTCGTTTCGCTTTTGCAAAATAACCATATACTTATATTATTCGACGAATTAAATTTATACTTATTTAATTTATATTGTGCAAACGTATAGTCGTAACCAATTCCATAATGTGTTGAACCAACCCGAACTGTTTGAACCAAAGTACATGTCTCGCTTGTCGATTCGACCCACTCGCGTGAAACTTATGCTAGCATGATGATTATACATTTATTATTATCATTATACTTCTATTATTATTAGAAAAAAAAAGAATGTATAAATTTAAATTTAAATATGTAGCTAACGAAACATGGCAGAAGTCTTGCCATCTTTATTTTTTTTAAAGGTTTCCTTTCCATTTAATTTAGCCAACACCCTAGCCCACTTCCCTCTAAATTTTGTTATCTTCGGCCCATCTACTTTCACACCGCCTCATCTCTTGTCATTTAAACATATCATGCACGTTTGTGATTATATTCAGCCGTAACTTCCCTCCAACTTTTGCGGCAACCATTATCATCTCCTTGCTCTCAATCCTTCTTTCGACAACCATCATCTCCTTCCCTTCAGCCAAAACGCAGCTCCGATAGTCGGTAAGGTCTGTATCTCTCATCCATAACTCTTTAATTAACACTTTTGTCGTGGTTTCTTTGTCACGGTTTCGGCTCGGGTTGTGAATCCTTGTTACGTGATAGCATAGTTAACTGTGTATGTTGTTGCAAACATGAATTAGTGAGATGGGTTTTGTGAATCATGCTAGACTTCATAATAAACTAATTGTTAATGGGTATAGTGGCATGAAACCTTTCAAATTGGAATTTGTATAAGTGATTGATGCATGCCATGAATGAGGGTTTTGTGTATAGATAAGTGAATTTCGTGAACTGTAATATGAATATATATGCTTTTGGTTGTGCAACCATGATGGTGATATGTATGTATGCTATAGGTTCTGTGTATGGTTATGTATGTGTTCATGTGATAAGGGTTTTATGTGACACTTGAAAGGAACAATCAACATGTATACATGGAATAGGATGGTAACCTGTATGTCATGTGTAATCAATGTTATCATGGAAATTTTGATGTGCTTGTTGATAAATCTGATATGAAACCAACACAAATCTGATATGAATAATGTAGAGGCGTCATATAACAGTAAAACACCAAAGAGAAATTCGGAAAACTCGTTTTGTTAAAATATATGTGAAAAACAATTTAAAACAAGTAATGCTTCGTTCAGCAATTTTCTGCAGAAAATATGCCAACTTCGGAAGTCTTTCTCGGGACTTAAAATTATCGAAATTCTATGTTTTCAGAGCCTAAAACCAAGTAACCGGAAATAGCTTTCAAACAGAAGTGGTTTCGTATTTTTCGGACAGGTCTAGGTATTTTTAGCGGAATTGTTTGTAAAACTGCTATGGGCTGCCATTTTCTGCAGAAAATCCAGCGAACGTTTTGCGTTATAACTCGGTGTGTGTTTACTGTCTGAATATGAAAATGTTACTGTAGATTCTAGGGATCGGACATGCGATTTTGTTTTTGGTTTCGCGCCAATCGGATACACAGATCTTTTTAAATAAATTTTTCGGCAAACGTGATCAGATTACGTCAAATCTGATCATGGTTTGGCGCAAGAATTTTCACGAAAAATCCGTAAGGAATCTGGTCACCAAATTTTAATACAATGGTCTCTGGTTCGATTGAAACGTTCCGTAATTTTTCGGGAACTATCCGATGCCCGAACGGTCCCGATTAATGCTCCGCAAATTGTCCGAAAATGCACTTAAAAGCTGAAATTTTGTGACAAGATTTACTTGTGATTTGTGACGAATATGAGGTCGCTAATTCGAATAGCGACACATTGCATGCATGTGTACATATATACATTATAATATTTTATGTGCAACATGTTAGAATACGTGTAGGAACTTTGTGCTCTATTTGAAACCACTAATTGACTAAATGTTAATCATACTAGGACGTGTTTGACCAACCCTGACCGTTAGCTGTTTTAAGAATCAAACCGAGCACCCCAAGGTGAGTTCATCTTTCTTGAGCATGCGTCCCGGTGGTTGGGACAGTCAGTGGATATTCCTGGGAGGGACAAGTCTTTTGGGTAAAAACGGGAATGTTGGATAATATACTCTTCCTATCACCTTTCAAGTCCCTCCGTGTTGTTTGGTTACCTGGAAGGTAACATGGTATTAGTTAGTAGCGCTACTTAGGTTTGGCAACCTCACCCCGTTCCTGGGAGGACGGGTGTTGAACTAATGACCTAGTCATGACCAATGCTTTGATAGGAGCATTGGAGAAAGGGCAAAATAATCAGAAGCCGTCTTGTATTGGGGTATTATCAACATTGTTTTCAACATTACTTTCGGAATCAAATTCAATGGATTAAATAAACACTTGGTAACCAACGTTTTCGTAAAACTATGAACTCACCAGCGTGGTCTGATACACTTGTTGCATGCTCGCAGGTTGTTAGGCTATATGGATTTGGAACTTGCTGTCTGAAGTAGCTGGAGTGGTCATGGGTGGTGTTGATTGGATTCACTTATTGGAATATTGGTTTTCATACAATTGTTTTGAGAATATTTAACGTATGGTTTTGATAACGCTTCCGCTGAACACATTGGTTTTCGTATAAACTCATGTTGGAATTTTATCATTTAATAGAGAGTTTTATTTTGAAACTCGTGAGTTCAATGTAATTAGTGGCTCATTGTCAGTTCGTCACACGCCTAACAGGGACACTCCCTAGGTGGTAGTTTGGGGTGTGACAGTTTGGTATCAGAGCCACTGGTTATAGTGAACTTGGTTTTAAAATGTTTTATAAAACCAGACTATAACCGAACAGTACCGAAATTGACCATGACACTCAGCTCCAGACTGCAAGGTTCGTTTCTCATTTACTATTGCATAGTATATCTAGTGTTTGCTTATGAATAACATTACCCGTGAATGCACACCTGACACTGTAGTATAAGCCCTTTGTTATCAATCCCGTTATGTGAACTGTTAGTGTGACACTACCCTTCGATTATTGTCATCCTTGATCATGTGAAACCTTTCGCTTGCTATTTGAATGTGGAGAACCTTTTAGCGCAAGTTAAGAGGCACTGAGATAAGCATGCAAATCGCCTTATTATTATGGGTGCACACATAATAATAACGCGAGGTGCATGCAAGTCCCAGTGAGGCTTAACGAGCGTGAGAAGGGTTCTGCCCTATTGTGTGTAAACCTGGTAGTTTGTAGATTTCAATGTGGAGACCGGTACGTCTTCTTTGAATGATCTTTTTTCTGCTTCTGTTTTAGTTGACTCTTGTTCCGATTGGAGTTATGTGCTTTAGGGTTCAGTCGTCAGTAAGGACTGACTCCCACCTTTCTTGTAAATAAGCATGTAGTAGAATTAACTGATAGTAAATCGATAGAAGCTTCTCATGTTCTTTTTGGTTGTAAACTTGATCTCGTGGGTCAAGTGTTCGACTTGACCTACTTCCCAATACTCCTGTAAGTTTTGACATGGTCATTGCCATGGACTTGGTTATCTATGTATCAAGCAGAAAATTCTCTGCAAAAAGAAAATCGTGCGTTCCCTCTCCCCAGTGGGGAAATCCTTATCCGTTTAAGATCATCGTAGTGGTGCCGCTGTTGGCATTGTCACCGTCGTGAAAGCCCAGAAGTGCCTGCGGAAGGGCTACTCTGTTATACTAGCTCTTGTCACCGATTCGCCACTTTAAGAAAGGAAGATCGAGTATCTTCATGTTATTCGTGAAATTTTTGACATGTCTTCCAAAGAGTTACCAGGTTTACCACCACATCGTTAGGTGGAATTTTAGAATTGACCCTATGCAAATCCTGATTTCCTTCTGGGGTACAGCAATCCCTTGGATTCGCTGGATACTATCACAGCTTCATCATAGGATTTTCGAAGGGTTCGCAACTTCAACCTCCTTAGCATAGCGGGGAGCTGTGAATTCTTGAGAAATAAAATCGGGGAACGTCTTTTCAGCTTTTGAAACCCAACCCTACAACACGCGGAGCATCACTTCCATCCGAGAGCACCGATGATCCAGCGATATACCATGATGGCTTAATTCAGAGTCCCAGTTACACGCCGATGCAACACGAGAGAGTGATGATTTGCGTAATGGTGTTACGGAGGGGAACTGCACGACCTACAATCTCCGGTGGAAACCGTGGTCGTTGGATTTAAGTGGGAGGCATTACTTAGACGGTACCGAATGCACCAATTAGACCGAAAACAAGGGCCTCCAGTGCACCCTTGTTTCAATAGAGGTAACCATGTGATGGCATCGCTAGATGGAACTTTCGAACGAACACGGGATTAGGAGAACTATACCCACGCATCCCTGTAGACAAACCTTATCACTTTCACTTGTCATCGCCGCTAGAAGTGAAGCAGTCACAGCTATACGCGTTTGTCGTTTTGCAACACTAATCTTTAACTGAAGTTAGTTTTTAAGTTTTATTTATTACACAAACAGTCCCTGTAGTTGTAATTTACTAGTTCTTACTATTTTATAAACCTCAAATCGAGGAAAATGAGGATTTTCGAGTGGTTTTTTTGTTTCATAAAATAGTTAAAACTAGTAAATTACAACTACAGGGACTGTTTGTGTAATAAATAAAACATAAAAACTAACTTCAGTTAAAAAAAATTAACAGAAGTTCATTGAGTACCAACATGTTGATAGGTGGGATTTTATTTACCAATTTTGAAGGTTGGATTATTATTTACCAACTGGTTAAAGGTTGGTTTATTAAATACCAATTTTCCTAATACAAAAAGATGCAACATATCACATTTTTCACATCGAAACTAAAATCAAAGCATGATTGTATGTCGATTTGCAATCAATATAAATTATCACTCAAAATTACATGTATTCAACTCGTGTAATACACAGGGTTCTAACCTAGTATATATATATATATATATATATATATATATATATATATATATATATATATATATATATATATATATAGAAAGTATAATGTACAAAGCGCCTTAACGTACATTAACGTACGCGACAACATATATAACTTGCGTGATTTTTTTTTGATCAACTTTAACGTGCGTTATTTGTATCCCATGCATGATTATAGGGCTTCCATGCGTGATTTTGTACCCCCATGCGTGATTATCACACAACCAACTGATCCATGCGTTATTAAGCCCTGATCTGATGGTTATGCCTGTCGCATACGTGAAGTACGATAAGGCGTTTTGTATGTTAACCCCCTCTATATATATATATTTAATAACTTGAGCAATATAGATGAACTTGATAAATGGAGTGATGCATGTGAAACCGAATAAAAAACACCCCTAAGTATTTAAAAAAAGGTTCAACTTAAAAGAAACTAGGTTGTTTTATTATTCTTTTAACATTAAGACATTTTTTATCGATTTAGTACAAAAAAACATGACTAAAATTTTATAAAAGATATTTTGATCTAAGGTTTAACAAATATAAACTCACAACACCAAAGATTTGGCATTTTGGAAAAGAGAAGAATCTTAATGAGTCTGTGGCATTATAGCCTGGGTTCGATTCTTACATGAGGGTTTTACCTAGATTTATTGGGAATTCTTCTGAATTGGTCAGTAATTCAAATTTGCCGTTAAAAAAAAAGAATCTCTAAACTAACGATTTTGAGCTTTGTCGAGACATTGTTTATATGCACTATTTAGGTTTGACAATGATTAAGATCTAGGCGTGACTACACATGACACACTTACACATATGAGAATTGATAACTACCATCCGAACGTTATTGTACTATTGCATGTGTTGCCTAACTTGACTCTTCTAGAACGTTATTATACTAGGCTTAATTTGCTTCTAGAAACGATAACTATACAACAATTTAATTCAGATATAATTTTTTTAGTTGTTATATATAGTGTGAGTATAATGGGGAACTAGATAATCATGTAAAAAACCTATAAAAAACACAATTTTATAATGTAAAAAAAATATTTTTACCTAATTTGTTCGAAGTTTTTATACATAAACACATATAGATAATGTTTTAATAAAAAAGAGTAGAGTTAAATGCAATCTGCCACCCTTTAGTTTGGTGACGTGATCATTGTCATCACCATCACCATCGTCCTCACCACTACAACAACAATCAACAAAAATCCCAACACTTAAATGCTCAAAAAGCAGAATTCTTTACAAAATTCAACTTGCAGAAAACTTGATTACGACATAACAAAGGCATAAGCGATTGCTGAAGCCCTTTAGGAATACCATGATACAAAGTATATAAGATTTACTCACATCTCGTCCTAACAGGTACTAAGAAACCATCCTCGTATGCAATTAGTTGTGCTTTCGCATGCCCACTCCGACGATTATGGGGTTGATGATTAGTTTAATTACGTAGTTTGTTTAGGTTTAATTATCTAGTTTGTATAATATTTTTAATTTTAATGAATTTGTTTTTTGGTTTATAATTTTTTATATATTTGTTTTTTATTCATTGCTATTTTTTAATTTATATACTTATGTTATTAAACTTAATACAATTTTAAGTTTTTGTTTTTATTTAAACAAGGTTTTTTTTTTTTTTTCCATTTTAAGTTGATTTACATAATAGTGTATGTGTGTGTGTGGGGGGGGGGGGGGGCTGGGCTTTGCTTTTTTGGACCAAACGATATGGATGCTCTAATTAAAAGTTACAATTTATATGTTTTCTTCTACACCGTAAATAATAAAAAATCATTATTGCCTATGCAAAACATTTTGTTTAAGACACCTAACACCAATAACTCCAGAAACATGTATATATAGATTTGATATAAATTATTATTTTACAACATGTATATATAGATTTTACATAAAATATTATTTTACATAAGCTTCAAAAACACGCTTATAACATATCATACTTTAACATGTAGTTTTAATTAGATGATGCCCCGCCCGCGTTGCGGGGTGATGACCGAATAATTCTCAATCAATTAAAAAAACACTACTATAATTTTGCTAAGAAAAAAAATTAAAACGATGATAAGACCGTAATTTTAGGCTCAAGGCAAAACTGCAACTTTTCAGGACTAATGAGCGACTGTTAGACAACTCCTTCACACGAAAAAAAAATTTAAATCGAGTCAACCAATTAAAACAAAGAACTTTTATAGTTTTGCTATAAAAAACTAAAACGATGGGAAAAACGTAATTTGAACTGAGAGAGAAATTGTAATTTTAATTCAGGGATAAAATCGTAAAATAAATGGACCAATGGGGGAGTGCCAAGCAGCTGTCGGCATGACTGTAATTTTTCACTGGGGGAAAATTGTAATATAACCAGGAAAACAAAAAAAAATGATGGAGAAAATGTAAATTTAAGTTGAGGGCAAAATCGTAACTTGGCTGTGAGAAAAAAAAACTAATGGCAAAACTGTAAATTTAAACGGGGCAAAATCGTAAATTTGAACCGACGGAAAAATTGGAATTTTTACGTGGGAGCAAAAGCGTAAATTTACTTTTAAGTGAATCGTAATTTTAATGGAAAAAAACTAATGGCAAAAATGTAAATTTAAACGAGGCAAAATCGTAATTTTGAACCGCGAGGAAAATTGAAATTTTTAGCTGAGAGCAGAAACGTAAATTTATTTTTAAGTGGGGGGTAAAATCATAATTTTGAACTCATGGCAAAATCGTAAATTTATAGCGGGATAAAATCGTAAATTTTTTGTGCCAATAGGAAAGTGCCAGACAGCCACCCATATGAGCCAATAGATGGCCACCACCACCCATTTCACCCAATAGGTGAAAAGCACTGTTACCGCACATTGAATTTGTATACGTTGAATAATTTACAGTTACCAACATAACATTTTTATATAATGTTAACTATAATGAATAATATTATTTGATGTAACAAAATTTTATCTGATTAGTGAAAATTAGGATATGAAACCATGTTAGGATCTGAGTTTCTTAGATTGTGTTTTGTTTAAGTAAAATGAAGATGAAACAGAGATGTATTGCAGCGGAAATATGAAATAAACTTTCAACACACAATCAATGAGAGAATAGGTTTAAGAAAACATGTTTGACATGAAATCGAATGATTGTATTTATTACAATATTCAATTACAATGCATGCATGCATAAATCCCCCCCTCAGCCTGAGCTCACTTGATTGTTCGTACAGAATGACTTGGTAAAGAAGAGAGCTAATAGAACAGTACAGGATACTGTTCTATTTATAGTACAGAACAACCACTAAGCATCTTCGGCTGACGTCACCATAAAAGTGACATCTAACCTCCTAACAAACTCTAACAACTGACCTATACAACCACTGATTACAATAAACAAATACAATACAAGACTAATATTGATTCTTCATTCCACTGTTATAGCTCCAGCAGTGCTTTAGTCTTCAGCAGTACTTGAGACATATCAGTAGATTGAGCTTCACTACTTTGACTTCATCAGTTCTTTAGAGTAGCAGCAGTTGTGAAGAGCAGTGCTTTGAGTCATCAGATGTTAGGGCCACTTTTAAAGGAAAAGATTATGTGCAATCAACTACTTATTATGAATCCACTGCTCTGAACCAGTTTTGGCTTTATCAACTGTTCCTTTGTAGGGTTCAATCCCAACAATCTCCCCCTGGAACAGATGATGCCAAAACACTTCATTATTCTGGATCTTTATTGTCTCATCAACAATTCCTTAACTTGCCCTTTGAATTGTAATTCAAAGTTCATGGAATCTTCATCATTCTCATCCCTGCACAGTTGAAGCTCAAGGAGATCTTGTAAATCTTCTACACTCAAGCCAAGTGCATCTTCCCTTGATATATGCTTAACTTCACCAATCACCACTGGACTTGAGCAGAATCAATACGTAGGTCTTTTGATCAGACTTCCACTTTATTATTTTTGAGTCCAGTGGGTTTCTTGAGAGTGTCTTTATTTTTTATGAGTTTGGTGATGGAGGCCTGGTTATGACTGCTTTGGCAGGGTCTTGGGATTTTGTTAAGTCTGGATTTTCTGCAATCATTGTTTGAAGGACCATCTTCATAATATATTCTTCTTGGGCCTTGTCTGCTTCTTCATACATCTGTTTTTGCTTCTTTCTTTGATAGACAACAATTGCAGATGGAGCAGTAGATCTTTTAATTGGCAAGGCCTGTTTGACTGGAATCACTGCTTCTGGATAATCTTGCTTTTTGGGAGCAGTGGGATCTTTCTTTCTTCTTTCTTCCAACCTTTTGTAGGTTTCTAACACTTTTACCCCTGTCCACCTTGTGACTTGATTCCTTGAGCCATAGTTTGCAGCTATAAGCTCTTCTTTCATTCTCTTCAGCTTCAATGCCCTTTCAGGTACATTCTTTTTGTATTTGGACTAACCTGGAGGAGTTTGTTTTGTTTTGACATCAAACATCTTTTGGATTCTTGCTATTTCATCTTTGAGCTCACTTATGGTCCAGTCCTTGTATTGATACTTTTCAGCCTTGTATGTCGCAACCCCCGCCCCCAATAAAAGACAAGAACGGGCGGCCGCGGCCAGTTTCGGTGGTATCCTGTATTTGTCTAATTTGGCAGCGGAATTTTCATCAGGACCGTAGTTAGGAAATATTTTATCAGAGTAAAATACCACACTTTCATAATATTAAACACATGGGTAAAACCCAAGTTTTCAGTACACACTTTTTCATAGGAATAAATCCTATTTTTATTTAATAAAAACATCTATCCATTTTAGGTAACTTTATTGCCACTTTTCCAAGCCTTCAGTGCTGTCCAGCTGGCTTCTAATTGGCTTTCACATTTTATTACCTGAAACGCGTTTAAAAACATTTTGTCAGTGGGAAATACTGGTGAGTGAATCCCAGTTCAATCAAGTTTTAATAAAAACCATTGTACAGTATTGAGGGCGGTCCCACAATTACATTTGTTTCCAAGTCATATCAATTACCACCCACGGTATTGTTGTTTCGACTTATGGTCATGTTACTCCTCGCAAGGCAGTAACAAATTTTGTATACAAAACCCCAAATTTACCGACTGTAATTGTATCCTTACAAATACTCAATAACTGCTTAATATATAATTAATTAAGTGAGATTTTGTAAAACAATTTACAAAAAGGAGATTACTCACATTGTTGTCTTAGATTTTCAGTAAGGACTTCCTGGAAATAATCTATAATTTACACAATTGCACACGTGTTAGTATAATAACCCATTTTAACATTAGCAATACCCTCCCCGAGACGGTATTCCAACGACTACGTCGGACAGAACCACGACAGCCGTTACGGAACCCTAGATCAATCGGGCAGAGTATCTAATACGTATCCAGGGGTTATGATACTAACAACGGAGCAGAACCTCGTTATTTAGGCGGGGGGGATTATACCCGAGTATAATGCCTACTATTAAGAATTTAGAGAGAGAAAGTAATTTTGAACGATTCTTGACTGAAGGCCCGATGCCTTCTTATATAGGGGCTGAGTTTGGGTTTCTCGCAGCCCGCGTAAATGCAGGCGAAGGCCTACGCGGCCCGCGTCAACGTTGGTCAACAGCGTAGGTGATCCGAGTCACTTAGTAGGTTCGACATGTGTTGGGCCACGTGGCGGCCCAGGGTTCTGCCACATTTCACCTTCTCGCGGCCCCGGTAAGGGTTAAGGGGTGCCTTACGCGGCCCTCCTAAACCCCAAAAATCAGATTTTTTTTAATTATTTTTAATAATATTTAAGGTATTCGGGGTCCGTTTTCACGCATGGGGTGTTTTTAGGGACATATTGGGATATTTTAAATACTTTTAGGGTGTCGAAAAATATTACGAGGGTGTCGGTTTCGGGTTGTTATATCCTCCCCACCTTGTTTTAGAGCTCGTCCTCGAGGTCTACTAGAACAGGTGTTGATATTTCTTTTGCATTTCTGATTCAAGTTCCCATGTGTATTCTGGTCCTCTCTTGGAGTTCCACTTTACTTTGACCAGAACTAATCTCTTGTGCTTGAGGTTCTTGACTTTCCTGTCTTCAATCTGTAGAGGCTTCTCTACAAACTTAAGTTGTTCATTTACCTCTATATCCTTAAGAGGTACCACTAATGATCCAACAGCTAAACATTTCTTGAGATTAGATACATGAAATATATCATGTATTCCTGCCATTTCCTCTGGCAGTTGTAGCTGATAGGCTACAGGTCCTATTCTTCTAATAATCTCAAAAGGTCCAACATACCTGGGACTTAGCTTCCCTCGTTTGATGAATCTGACTATTCCTTTCCAAGGAGAAACTTTTAACAATACTTTATCTCCAACCTGAAATTCCAATGGTTTACATCGATTATCAGCATAGCTCTTTTGTCGATCACGGGCTGCTTTCAGTCGTTCCTTGACTTGAATGATCTTGTCAGTTGTTTCTTGCACTATCTCAGGTCCAGATAGTTGCTTTTCCCCAATTTCTGCCCAACAGACTGGGGTTCGGCACTTTCGTCCATAAAGTGCTTCGAATGGTGCAGCATTATTACTTGTGTGATAACTATTATTATAAGAAAATTCTATTAAAGGTAAGTGATCATCCCAATTACCTCCGAAATCAATTACACAGGCTCTAAGCATGTATTCCATTGTCTGAATCGTCCTTTCGCTTTGTCCGTCCGTTTGAGGATGATAAGCTGTGCTTAGATTTAACTTAGTTCCCATTGCCTTTTGGAAACTTGACCAAAAATTAGCAGTAAAACGGCTATCCCTATCAGACGCAATTGATAAAGGTATTCCATATAATGAAATTATTTCATTTACATATAATTTGGCTAATTGTTCCATGCTGAAAGTTTCTTTCATTGGTAGGAAATGAGCTGATTTAGTTAGCCTATCTACAATCACCCAGATTGTTTCATTACCTTTCCTTGTTTTGGGTAATTTGGTAACAAAATCCATTGTTATCAATTCCCATTTCCAAACTGGCATCTCCAGTTGTTGCAGCAATCCTGAGGGTTTCTGGTGTTCAGCTTTAACTTGGGAATAAGTTAAACATTTGGAAACATAAGCTGCTATATCTTTCTTCATTCCTATCCACCAGAAATTTTTCCTTAAATCCTGGTACATCTTATCACTTCCTGGATGCATCGTATACTTGGACTTATGGGCTTCTTCTAATATACGATGACGTAGGTTTCCTAATTTAGGTATCCATATTCTCTTTTTATGGAATCTCCCAATTCCATCTGTTCCTTGTTCTAATTCCTTAATCATTCCTTTTAAAGTATCATCCTTGATTACTGATTCTTGTGTTTTTCTAATTTGATCATTTAAATCTACTTGTAGATTTAATTTAAGAGAACGTACCCTTTTTGGCTTTTCATGATACTTTCGACTTAAGGCATCCGCCACTACATTTGCCTTTCCTGCATGATACTGGATATTACAATCATAATCACTAAGAATCTCCATCCAGCGTCTTTGTCTCATATTCAGTTCTTTTTGCCCGAAAACATACCTTAAACTCTTATGATCAGTGAATATGGTAAACTTACTACCATAAAGGTAATGTCTCCAAATCTTAAGGGCAAAAATTATGGCTCCTAATTCCAAATCATGGGTTGAATAATTTTCTTCGTGATTCTTAAGTTGTCTAGATGCGTAAGCTATAACATTTTGACGTTGCATTAATACACATCCATAACCTAATTTAGAAGCGTCACAATAGACTACAAAGTCTTCAGTTCCTTCTGGTAACGCTAATATGGGTGCATGGGTTAATCTTTGCTTAAGGATTCTAAAAGCTTCTTCCTGTTTTGGTCCCCATTCAAACTTAATGGATTTACAGGTTAACTTAGTTAAGGGAATGGCTATTCTAGAAAAATATCGAATAAATCTTCTATAATATCCTGCCAATCCTAAGAAACTTCTAACCTCGGTTGGTGATTCAGGGGTTTTCCATTTGGTAATCGCCTCGATCTTTGTTGGATCCACATGAATTCCTTCATGGTTGACTAAGTGTCTAAGAAACTGTACTTGTTCTAACCAAAACTCGCATTTTGAAAACTTAGCATAAAGCTTTTCCTTTCTTAATAGACTTAAAAGTGCTTGCAAATGCTTTGCATAGTCCTCTTTACTTTTAGAGTAAATGATAATATCATCTATAAAAACAATTATGAATTTATCCAAACATGGCTTACATATTCGGTTCATCATGTCCATAAATGCGGACGAGGAATTGGTTAAACCAAATGGCATGACAGTAAATTCATAATGATCATACCTTGTTCTGAATGCGGTTTTAGGAATGTCCTCTTCCTGTACCTTTAATTGATGATATCCTGATCTTAAATCGATTTTAGAGAAAAATCGAGCTCCTTGAAGTTGATCAAACAGATCATCTATCCTTGGTAATGGGTACCGATTCTTAATTGTGACCTTGTTTAATTCACGGTAGTCAATGCACATACGCATTGATCTGTCCTTCTTTTTAACAAACAGTATCGGTGCTCCCACGGCGATGAGTTTGGCTGTATGAATCCTTTCTCTAACAATTCGTCTAACTGTTTCTTCAGTTCCTGCATTTCAGCGGGTGCCAAACGGTAAGGTGCTTTGGCAATCGGTGCTATCCCTGGTAGCAGATGGATTCGGAATTCAACTTCTCTGTCAGGCGGTAATCCTGGCAATTCTTCTGGAAATACATCTGAAAACTGAGACACTACTGGAATGTCTTTTAGTTCTTTTCCTTTAGTGTTAGTGATTATAGAAATCAAATGCACTATAGATCCTTTTCTTATACAACTTACAGTTTTCATCACAGAGATGAATTTAGTGGTTCTAGATGGTTTATCTCCCTTAATTGTGATCTTTTCACCTCTTGGTGAATTTACTTGGATTGACTTTTGATCACATAAAATACTGGCTTTATTGGCTATTAACCAATCCATTCCTAATACAATATCAAATTCTGCCAGATTCATTGGGTAAAGGTTTGCAATAAATTTTTGGTTTAAAATTTCTATTCTTGCCCCCTGCAAGATTTCAGAAATCCTAACGGTTTCTCCATTTGTTGTCTCTACTAGACATTCTTGTGGGAGTTTAGTTAATGATTGATTTAGAAGCTTGCAAAACGAAGTATTAATAAAACTTTGGTTTGCACCAGAGTCAAATAATACTTTAGCAAAAAAATCATTAACTAAAAACGTACCGGCTATCACGTCCGGAATCATCTTGGCTTCATCTGCAGTCAGAACAAATGCTCTAGCATTTTTAGTGTTCTTGTTGTTTGCTGGTGGAGCTAATTTTGGGCAGTTTGGCTTGATATGACATTTTTCTCCACAGTTGAAGCACAATCCATTAGTAGGTTTCCTTCTGCAGTCTTCTTCCTTGTGCCCTGGTACTTTGCAGAAATTGCAATAAGTGGAGCATCTTCCAGAATGCTTCTTTTTGCAGGCTTTACAGTATGGTGCAGAGGTAGAACCTACATTCTTACGGTTTGAATTCCCAAAGCGGAATTCTTTAGTAAGCCTTTGGGTTAGGTTTCTCCTCTGGTCTTCTTCTCTAGTACGGATTAATTCATCTGTCAAGGTATTTGCTAGTTCTACAGCTTCCTCTATGGTTTGGGGTCTAGCTGCCTTGACTACATGTCTAATCTCCCCGATTAGTCCCCGGATGTAACGGGAGATTAATACCAGTTCAGGTGATGCAAGGGTTGGCACTATTCTAGCATATTCAAAGAATGTGGTAGTATAACCATTACTATCTACCCCGATCATCCTAAGGTTCAGAAATTTATTTGCTGTCTGTTCCTTTTCATTGGGAGGGCAGAATTTCCTTTCTACCATATTTTTAAACTCCACCCATTCGATGTTATATACCCTATCACTTCCTCTTGACTGGAGGATAGTGTTCCACCATTCTAAGGCTGAGTTTTTAAACAGATTAGAAGCAACCATTATCTTGTCTTCTTCAGCACATTTGCTTATTTTTAAAACAACCTCAGTCTTTTCTATCCAGCGTAGAGCTGCAATGGGTCCTTCATTGCCCGAGAATTCTATTGGTTTGCAGGACCAGAATTCTTTATAAGAACAACCATAGGGCATAGTTCTTCTTCTTTTAGGAATGGGCACTTGAAGTACAGGTCCATTGTTGACGCTGTGTTCAGGTTCAGTTGGTCGCTTACTGCTATGCTTACTTTTATTTTCTGCTTCCTTAACATTTTGGATAATAAATGGCATCGCATCTATGATTCCTTGTGCCACTATGTGTTTAATAGCACTATTATCCACTTGGTTTCCATTGTTATTGTTGTTTAGATTCTCATTATTCAGATTATCGTTATTCGGGTGATTATCACTCTGGTTTTCCTGGTTCACTTCATTGTCCATCTGAATTTTAAACATTTACCACGTATTAATATCACAGAATAATATTTGAATATAGCCAATCACATGTCACACACTTTTGGTCAAAAGCGTCGATCATTGCGACTTTACTCTATTCATATAATATGCATCTATTACACACCAGTACTGAAATTAAAATTACAATACCGACTGAAATTTAAAGTTACACTACTAGTAGTAGGCATCCGTAGTTTTTTTTTCATACACATACACACATATTTTATTATTATATTATTATAATTAGAACCTTCTTTACCATCACTTCTACGGATATGGATTCATCCAGAAATCCATATTGTGCTTGTCGTACTTCCAAACGAGTCGCTCTCCCACCTATCTCATCCTTTCACTATTTTCTAAAATTTCCTCACCAAATGTCCTAAGTTCTTGTACGTTTTCTGCACTCATTGGGGGTGCAGGTTCTAGGACTGGGTTTGGAATCTGGGGTGCGGGTTCCTGGTATGGGCAAGGATTCTCTAAGATCTCCTTAATGTACACATCATTACCGAAATAGGGATCTAGAGGATCTAACCCTAGGTAGGCTCCTAGGTTTTGCATGGGCATGTCTTCGTGTATCGGGTAACGTTGCACATAGTCCCTATTGTCGTCCCACCATGGGTTGTAATTTGGGTCTAAGGGATTTGGTACGGGTACCCTAGGTATTTCTTCCGGGTTGAAATCATGCATTTCTACTTGATTTTCAGGGTTTTCTATCTCCATCGGTTGGTTAGGAATTGGTGGTTATGGTTAGGGTGCTAACATTTGCTCCAGGTTCGGGTCAGCTGCAGTGGTTGCTAAGATGTGGATATTGGCTATACCCCTATTAAGCATATCCTGGGCATAAGCATCGGTTTCTCTTTTAGCTGCGGCTAGTGCTCTCTGGTCTTGTAACTATTTCATACGCTTTCTACGCTCATGTGCTCCCCTACTGAACCATCCGTTATTTTTCTGAAGAAATGGCTCTTCAGATTGAGCCTTAAATACGAATATTCCTTCTTCTGTATCAGCAGAGTACCCTGAGAGGGCAGGCTGAGAAGAGGCACCTTCGCTTCTAGGCGAACCAGACAATTGACGGTACGTGTCAGATGGTCCTTGGTCGCTCATACTGTAAACTAACAAATAGTCAAATGACACATAATAAGAAAATACAATTATGCACGCATTTCCGTAATTTCTTTCCTAACACTTTGAATTTTGGTGTCAGCAGAACATTTCTGTGGCTGAATCAGTGGCTTAGCTCTGATACCACCTTCTGTCGCAACCCCCGTCCCCTATACAAGACAGGAACGGGCGGCCGCGACCAGTTTCAGTGGTATCCTATATTTGTCTAATTTGGCAGCGGAATTTTCATCAGGACCGTAGTTAGGAAATATTTTATCAGAGTAAAATACCACACTTTCATAATATTAAACACATGGGTAAAACCCAAGTTTTCAGTACACACTTTTTCATAGGAATAAATCCTATTTTTATTTAATAAAAACATCTATCCATTTTAGGTAACTTTATTGCCACTTTTCCAAGCCTTCAGTGCTGTTCAGCTGGCTTCTAATTGGCTTTCATATTTTGTTACCTGAAACGCGTTTAAAAACATTTTGTCAGTAGGAAATACTAGTGAGTGAATCCCACTTCAATCAAGTTTTAATAAAAACCATTGTACAGTATTGAGGGCGGTCCCGCAATTACATTTGTTTCCAAGTCATATCAATTACCACCCACGGTACTGTTGTTCTGACTTATGGTCATGTTACTCCTTGCAAGGCAGTAACAAATTTTGTATACAAAACCCTAAATTTACCGACTGTAATTGTATCCTTACAAATACTCAATAACTGCTTAATATATAATTAATTAAGTGAGGTTTTGTAAAAACAATCTACAAAAAGGAGATTACTCACATTGTTGTCTTAGGTTTTCAGTAAGGACTTCCTGGGAATAATCTATAATTTACACAATTTCACACGTGTTAGTATAATAACCCATTTTAACATTAGCAATACCCTCCCCGAGACGGTATTCCAACGACTACGTCAGGCAGAACCATGACAGCCGTTACGAAACCCTAGATCAGTCGGGCAGAGTATCTAATACGTATCCTTGGGTTATCATACTTACAACGGAGCAGAACCTCGTTATTTAGGGAGGGGGTATTATACCTGAGTATAATGCCTACTATTAAGAATTTAGAGAGAGAAAGTAATTTTGAACGATTCTCGACTGAAGGCCCGTTGCCTTCTTATATAGAGGCTGAGTTTGGGTTTCTCGCGGCCCGCGTAAATGTAGGCGAAGGCCTACGTGGCCCGTGTCAACGCTGGTCAACAGCGTAGGTGCTCCGGGTCACTTAGTAGGTTCGACATGTGTTGGGCCACGTGGCGGCCCAGGGTTCTGCCATATTTCACCTTCTCGCGGCCCGCGTAAGGGTTAAGGGGTGCCTTACGCGGCCCACCTAAACCCCAAAAATTGGTTTTTTTTAATTATTTTTAATAATATTTAAGGTATTCGGGGTCCGTTTTCATGTATGTGGTGTTTTTAGGGACATATTGGGATATTTTAAATATTTTTAGGGTGTCGGAAAATATTAAGAGGGTGTTGGTTTTGGGTTGTTATATTGTATTTCTTATATGTCATGTTGTGCTCAATGCAGTCTTGTTTCGAGCTTTCATCATCTTTTTCTGACAACTTCTGACAAAGGTCTTTTGAAAACTGCTCTAAAGTTTTGACTTGTGTAAGCAGATATTGCAGATTCCTTTGAATTTCTTTATCAGTCTTTCCCTTTGTGTCTCTATTTGATATATCCTCTGCTTGTTTGGCCTTTAATTTTAGATACTCTTCTATGTTTCTTGGCAAAGGATAACCTTGAAGAGATGGGAGATACCTCTTTTCAGGATCATCTTCAGAATAGAAGGATTTGACCTCCTCCCTAACTGCTGGAAGATCCAAAGGGTATTTTGTATTTTACTCCTAAGGGAACCAATGCAGTGTTTGGGTTAGAGGCTTGAATTGAAGAGATTGGAATAGTTTTTTGGATAGTGGATAGGACAAGAGGTTGTGAAGATACTGGAGGTGGAGAAGGTACATTGTCATCTTCAAGTACAACATTGGTTATTCTTATTCTTTTGTGTTTTGGAGCGGTTGGTAGTGTATTTGTGGGTTGAGTAGTGGTGTTTGAAATGATGGGTGACTGACTAACAACTGTTGAAACAACTGGTGTCTCAACCACTGTTGTCTTCTGTTTTATGGCAGGTGGTTTTTGTGATGGTGGTGTTGTTTTTGGTGTGGCAGTGGATTGAGTAATGGTTGGTGAAATGATGAGGGCAGTGGATGAAACAACATTTGTTGAAACCACTGAAGTGTCAACAAGTGTTGATACAACAGGTGTCTCAACATCTGTTGGTTTGTAGGTTTGATGTGATAAACTTTTGGGGATTTTAGGAGTAGGTTTAGTGGTTTTGGAAGGTGTGGTTTTGGGTTGGCTAACTCTTCTGGTAGTCTTTCTTCTGTAAGAAGTACCCTGTTCTTCCTTTTCCATAAAAACTTTCTTTTCCTCCTAAAATCTTTTATCTCCCTTCGTTTCCATTTTCTCCTTTTTCTTTGCTTTTTCTTCTTCAAAAGCATTGAGAGTCACATCAATTTTCTTTGAATCATCTGGCTTTGGAATTTCTACCACAGGTTTAGCCATTGGATCTGGTGGTAGATGCAAGCCTTCTTTTTTTCCTTTCTCCCCCTTTTTGGCATCATCAGGGTTTTCAACATAAACAATGCTAAGAGGAGAAGTGCCAGTGGTTTGAAGCAAATGAACTATTATGGCCTTTATATCAGCTTGAGTATCTTTATACCTAGCTTCCATCACATTTCTGAACATTTGAAGCTGAATTTGATGTTGTTGATCAGCATACTGTCTCTGTTGATGAAGCATAGGTTGAAACATTTGCCATAGCTCAGTGGGGGATGAAGCAGATGTTGATGCAGTTGATGGAGCTTTTTGAGATTGTAACAACTATTGCAGCATATTTTTTATATCTGCAACAGAGGTTTCAATTTTGTCTACTCTCTCCGTCAATTCTTGGTATTTTAAACCATCACCCAAGTTAATGGGATCATCTGATTTCCCACCAGTATTGGTTGTATCAGTAGTTGGTCCAAGGGAAGTTGCCCATGGATCATCCACTGATGCCCCTTTGTCTTGGTACCGGGGACTTCTTTCCTCAGCAGTGGTTACCATTGTAAACACATTAGTGGGTATTGGATACACATTAGTGGTCACTTTGGTTCCCAAATAAGAAATTGCCTTCAAGGGAATCTGACTAATGAAACTTCTGTCCATGTATAAATCAGTGGATTTAATACCTGTAGTAGCTGCTCCACTTGAACTACCACTAAGAGTTACTTGTAACTCAAGGGGTGTAACCTCCTCAGCTGTTGATGGATTAGCAAGGATAGAGGAATCAGACTCAGTCATTTGTTGAGGTATTTTCCCAGTGATAGGTTGTTGAGAAGAACTAATTTTTGTCTGATCCATATCCAATGCATTCAACAGAGGTAAGAATGATGGTGGAATTTGTGAAGTGAGGATGGGTGTTGAAAGCGAATTTACCCCGGGAGCAGGGCTGTGGAAGATGGATTCTAGTGGATCCAGAGCTTCATAATGTGGTGTCCCTGTGTATACAACCTGATCCTTTTGAGAGGATGCAGGAGGAGTTTGAGGCTCAGGTTGAGATCTTTCTTCCATCAGCTGTGAGGAAGTAGCAGCAGTGGTTATTGGTGACTTTTGTGTTGTCACAGGAGTTACTTCTGGAATCTCATCTTCCAGAAGATCTTTTTTGGAGGGTTTGGGGGGCTTTTTGGTAATTTTCTTTTTGGGATTTTTGGTGATTTTTGGTGTGGGTTTCACAGCAGTGGTTGTGCTGCTGTGATCACCAGAAGCAGTGGGCTCAACAGCAGAAACCTGAGGAGCAGTGGTTGTAAAAGTTTCAGATGATAAGCTGTTTATTTGAAAAAGGATTTCCTTGGATAAGCACATGTGCACTATCCTTTGGAATTTTCTTTTGTAAATAAAAATTTAAAAATCTTGGAAACAATAAAAAGGGTTTTTTCTTTTCTTTGATATTATTAACATTTTTGACCATGTCACTAAAAATCTTCTGGGAGTAGTTAAAATCAACTTCAGCCATTATAGCATATCCTAGGTATTGGATTTTTAATGGTATTTCATTGAAAGCTGTTGTTTTATCTGAAACACACATGAGGAGAGTATGGAATAAAAAATCTCATGGGAGGTGGAAAACTCCCTTTTTGCAAAGTATCTTTTTTCATTTTAACTTGTTCCCCATACCCCCTCTCAATCAAGTCAGTTTGATATTCTTCCTTTGGGAAAGAAGTTTTACCTGTAAGATCATTTATTTCAAAAACCTCAGAGATGGTTTGAGGTGTGACAGCAACCTGAATTCCCCCTACGGTTGATGTAATAGCCCAGGGCTTTTTGTCTTGAACTTCAAGTTTTGCATTTTTCCAGAATCTCAGAGGGTATCCAGGTATATGGTGTGACATCTGTGCTTGTAATCATTGTATAAACTTTGAATAATTCTTTTATCAATAAAACAATGTGATTTGATCCCAAAGATTGTTTGTTTATGTTTGACATTTTGCATGTTTTGATTTTTGTACAATTTCAAACTCTATATCGCTTTCTAAAGAGTTATACGCAAACTAATGCATAAACGTAATCAGATTAACACGACAAACACTCCGGAACATCAACATATGCTTAACATACCTTAAATAACCTTTACATAACTTAGAAATAAGTTTTGAAGGCTTTGGTATGGCAAAATCAAGTTTGTTCGCTTAGAGGGACTAATTTCGACAAACTGCGAAAGTATGCCGATTTGTACTGTAACGAACATTCCGGAACATGATCATAAGTTAAACATACCTTAAATATCCTTTACATAGCTTAGAAATAGTCTTTGAGGGGTTCGGTGTGCAAAAATAAACTCTTTGATCAATCAGGGACTAAAAGCGTCAAAAGTGCATAAGTTTGCATTTACGCGCATATTTCTCGTTCTGAATATATCCTGACATCCAAAAATTTTTGTAATCATTAAAATATTATATTTTAGTGATTGGAATGCTAAAACTTCGTTCGTTTTGCAATTTGGATCGTTTTCGCGTCCGTTACGATTTCCGTCGTAATTAACCGAACAACGCTACCGTACTGCCAAACGACCAACATCCGTGACATTTCTGAGCATATTTCAAGTTCCCTATGTTTTAACATCCTTATGGAGCTTAAAAATGGGTTTGACGGGTGTTAGAAGTGCCAAAACGCATCTAAAATCAAGTTCGGAGTCACAGGGGCCTGTTCTGCCAATTGCTGAAACTTACTGCCAGCAAACAAGCTCCATACGGACCGTATGGAGGTGCTTACGGTCCGTAAGCCTTCACCAGATCAGCAGAAACCATTTTCTTTAAAACCCAGTTGCTTCTTTGTTTTGCACATGGTTTCTTCCATTCTATGGACTGGTTTTGGATGCCCCTTGTATGTTAAAACAATGGGCACACATGGAGGGCCAAGATTGAAGCTTGGATTTCAAGAAACGATCCTAACGGTTTTGAGAAATCTATAAATAACCCCCATGTTTCATTTCCAATCTTCACACTTGATCTGAATTATACTCTAAGTTGAAGCCTTATGCGTCATACCTAAGTATTCAAGATCAAATTCTTCTTCTCTTGGACCTCTTGTAAGCTTCTTTCATGCTTTTATGCGTTTTTAAGCTTTAAAATCAAACAGTGTTTGACTTTCTGCTTTGATCAGTCAATGGTCAACATGATGTTCGTTATGTGAGCGTAATCACGATGGTCATACTCCCTTGTGATTATACCTACTGATTACCACGTTGATTAGGTGTAGTGACGAGTCATAGTTTCGGTCAAAATACGTGTTTATGCGTATTTTGCAACCAAACTATTTTTGGGTGTCAAAACCCTTTGTTTTGATATCAAACTTGTTTTCTAACTTCGTTAAACATGTTTTAACATGTTTAACTCGTCACTTTAGGTTTAGTGCTTATATAGGGTCGTAAGATAAGCGGTCTAAACAACCGCTTAGACTTTCGAACCCGACCCATTTGGTCAATCATTAGGATCCGACCAAACACTTTTTGTGGCCATAGTTGTATATGGAATAACCTTCCGAGGTTATACCTTATGGTCACTTAGTCTACTTAGTTGTATGGTAGGTAATTATATGCCTTAGGAAAAATGACTGAAATGCCCTTTTTGCACATAACTTCATTTTTAACATATGTAACTTAACTTTTGCCATATAAACTGATTGTTAAACATGTTAAGGCATATAATACTTGTCATAGGACTAGTTAGGCTACCCATTTGCGATTTTGCGCAAATGACACGTTAAAGTAGCATAAGCTACCTAGACGGGTCATAACGGGTCATGAGCAATTAGGTTAGGTTCCGTTTTAGAATGTAGGCTTTGTTAAACCATATTACATGAGTTCCTATACTCATTTGGTTTACAAGACCTCATTCTATCCAATCCTCCGCTTTAGGTCCGATTTATTAACGTAGTTACCTATATTAGGTGCCGATTGATTCCGTGATCCTTCTAGCATTGCTTGGTGGTTATTCAAAGACTTCTAAGCATTCTCAAGTGAGTACATAGGCCCGTCTTTTACTGCTTTCAAATGTTTTGGGGTGAAACACATGTGCCTACTTGTTACTTTCGTGCTTTCATGCTTTTATAACATATACTTGATATGTTCATTAGTACACATATGGTACATGATTTCATTATGATTTGCTATGTATGTTTACTTAGCATGCTAGCACATTGATTTTCAGAAATACTTTTGTTGCATATGTTCACTCAGCATATGGACACATTATTTTACATTTCTACTTTGTATGTTCATTTAGCATACTAGGTACATTATTTTCATAAAACATGCTTACATTTGGTATGACATTTGGTTGTTTAACGAAACTGAAATACGTTCATTAACATTGATCACGCCGCTCGCTAGTAAGTAGTGGTACCATAGGACTTGACAACTCACATTCCTGAAATCCTAGGTTTGTCTGGATGTAAGGAATGACTGAATCCGAAAACATTTTTGATAACCTTTGATTTGTTCTAGGGTTTATCCTACAGTCTCAAGGCTTGAATGTATATGTTTAACATTACCAAATAAGTGTTTATATCAGTAAAGCATGGATTTTGCAAAACATATCTTTGACTTAAACTGTGTTTTATATCAAATACATTGTTTTGTACATTCTTCACATAGGGTTGAGTAAATGCTTTTATTCACTATACATTACATTTGTTTACACACAAACATTTCAACAATTGTTAAACATTACATTTTGGTGGTTTGTTTGGGTAAGTGATTTAAATAACGAGGCGTGTGTAATATGATAAAAGCATGGTGGATACGCCGCTGGTACTTCCTATATATAAGTGCTTTTATGATATTACATATTGTAGCGTTATTTAAACCATTTCAATTTAGACATATTACATTCTACACAGATAACATATTTTCACATAAACACTGTTTTACAAACAACTTATTTTATACAAACTCATTTTTACTTTGTTACTTATTTAACTATACATTTTTCTTTCATATATCATCTGATTTTCTTATCATTTTTTATATGATTTATAAAAGAAAACATTTTCCTAAGATTTATGACTAATTTTTATAAAATAATTCTTTTAGTTACAAGTCATGAATCCTTAATCAATAAACCTATGTATCTCACAGGCATTTTTATGCTGACGTACCTATTTTTTTCATGTGTTCTCAGGAGCTGATGCATAGGAATGATCAAGATACACTTAGGCGGACCTGTGCCATAGTGACTTAAAAATGAAGCTAGAATAGTTTAACCTTGTTATGTACTCTTTGTTTCTTTGTTTTAAGACAATGTATCCCCTCTTTGTTAATAAATAAAACATAACTTTAAATACCATGGTTGTGAAACAATAATTCTGTTGCTCGACTCCTCGATGTTTCCGCCGCGGTTTGTTGTTTTACGCGGTCGGGGTGTGACATATGGGTGCATTGCAGGTCAACAAAGTTTTATACTTTGAAGAAGAGAGTGCATCAATGACGGAGTGAAAGGTTGTGTTTTGACTTGTTTTCTCAAGTGTACACAAGTAGTTATGAAGGCTTTTTAGTGCGAGAGTCATGGTGAATCGAAGGTATTTGCAAGAGAAGGAAGAAGATGAATGATTCGAAGAATTTTGATGGTAACTACTTTTGAAAGGAATTTTGAATTCGATTCGACAGTGAAGACCCTGTTTGGGGTTTTGATCAGGGTTTTATAAGGTGAAAAAGTGAATGCTAACGTAGCAGCGGTTACAAAGATCTGACGGCTAAGTACTGTCCACGTGACAACCTCTGCTGAATAATTGATGACAGTTGTTTAGGAAACCACTGATGATCAATATCAGTGGTTTACTGAGGTGAAAATGAAAACAGAAACTGACTATTGACTATCAGTGGATAGCTTATCAGTGGACTAAAACACTGATGTTTAATCAACAGTGATTATCAATGAAAAATGAGAGAACAGAGGTTGACTTTCAGCAGTGGATAGAATTCAACAAATCAGAGGTTTGAACCAAAATAGTGGTTATGGCAGACTTTTAAGGATTAATGAAAATTTTCACTTTTTGGCTATTTTTAAGGATGAATTTTTGATTTTCTGAAAACATTTTAACGCTTTATTCATAGAAAAACAGGATTTTGCCTGTTATTCCATGTTAAACATGCCAATCCTAGAGATCAAGCTTTCAAAGGTGGATGTGTCTAATGCCTTTGTTAGCACATCTGCCAGCTGATCTTTAGTTAGATCATGGTGTAGAGAGATCAAACATTTTTCTTAGCAATCCCTCACAAAGTGATGTCTGATGGCAATGTGTTTGGTGGTTGAATGTGAAACTGGATTTTTGATAATATTTTCTGCTACCTGACTGTCCAACATGAGAGGTGTCTTTAAGGCAATGATACCAAAATCCAGCAGTTGATTTTGAAGCCATACAGTTGGGTTGTACAGCTTGCAGCAGTTATATACTCTTCCTCAGCAGTGGATGTTGAAACAACTGCTTGCTTTTTGCTTTGCCAAGATACTAAGCAATCACCTAGAAATTGGCACCTTCCTGATGTGGACTTCCTTGTTGCATTGCATCCAACAAAGTCACTGTCTGAGAATCCTGAAAGCTTAACATTCCCATTAGCAGGATACCAGATACCAAGTGTGGGAGTAGAGGTGTACAAATCGGTTTTTTTCAAAAACCGGTTTCGGTTATTAACCGAACCAGTTTTTTTCACCCTAAACGAAAACCGTTTTCTTTATAACTGGTTTTGGGTACTAACCGGTTTTTCAAGTCCAAAACAATAACCTAGGACCGGTTTTTAACCGGTTTTCCCCAAAAAAATCGGTCTTTTCCGGTTTTAACCGGTTTTTTTAAAACCAGTTTCGGTTATAAACCGGTTTTTCAGATCAAGATTAGTAACCGGTCAAAAACCGGCGGTTCGGTTATAAAACCGGTCCGGTTATAAAAAAACCGGTTTCGGTTTTTTTCCCGGTTTTGGTTCTAAAACCGGTTTTTTTGTACACCTCTATGTGGGAGCACTTTTTATGTACCTGAATATTCTTTTCATAGCTATGAGGTTAGACTTCCTAGGGGCTGATTGGGATCTTGCACAAACACATGTTACAAACATGATGTCTGGCCTAGATGCAGTTAGGTACAATAAAGACCCAATCATGATTCTATATAAGGTTTGATCTACCAAATCATCCTTTTCATCAGTCATGACTAACTTATTTGTTGCCATGGGTATACTACATGGTTTACAATCATTCATCTCAAATTTGTTTAAAAGTTCTTTAGAATATTTGCTTTGATGAATCAAAGTGCCATTTTGCAGTTGCTTTACTTGGAGACCAAGAAAGCACTGTAGTTCACCCATTGCACTCATCTCAAACTCAGCTGTCATGAGTTCCCTAAACTCTTCACACATTTTAGTACATGTGCTTCCAAAAATGATGTCATCCACATAAATTTGGACAATCATCAGAACTTTCCCTATCCATTTAAAAAACAGTGTTTTGTCAATTTTGCCTCTTGTGAAGCCAATAGAGAGAAGAAAGGTAGAAAGAGTTTTATACCAGTCTCTTGGTGCTTCTTTCAAGCCATACAAAGCTTTATTTAGCTTATAGACATGATTTGGATAAAATGGATCCTCAAAGCCAGGAGGTTGACAAACATATACCTCTTCTTGAATCTTACCATAGAGGAAAGCACATTTGATATCCATTTGAAACACCTTTATGTTGTGGTTGAGAGCAAAGGCCAGGAACAGTCTGATAGCTTCCAATCTTGCTACAGGGGCAAAAGTTTCATCATAATCAATGCCCTCTTCCTGTCTGAAACCTTGAACCACTAGCATTGCTTTATTCTTGACAACAATGCCCCTTTCATCAGTTTTATTTTTGAAGACCCACTTTGTGCCAATAGGACTCACATCCTCTGGTAGTGGTACAAGCTCCCATACTTGTTGTCTCTTAAACTGTTGGAGCTCTTCCTGCATGGCCTCTACCCAATTGTTGTCTTTTAGTGCCTCTTGGTACTTGACTGGTTGATGGAGAGATAGAAAGCCAGCAAAAAGACAGATGTTTTGGGATTGACTTCTGGTGAGGACCGCTTCACTGATGTTGCCAATGATTTGGTCAGGTGGATGAGACTTCAAGAAGATCAGATCTCCTTTGTATGGAACAATGGCATTTAAGGGTGAGGGTTGCATATGTGAATCATCTGAGCTAACAACTGTTGGTGACTTTGATGATCCAACAGTGTCTTGAAATGGAGGTGGAGGAATAGGAGGTAGTGGTGTGGACACATGTTGACTTTTATCCACTGTTTGAAGATTTTTATCAACAGTGTTTGATGATGTGGAAGCAGGGGTTTTAAGGCTACTTTGGTCAACAACTGTTGATGTAGTAGTAGTTGAGCTTTGACAGCTGTTTTGAACATCTGCTGCTCTGGCAATGGAGTTGAAATTTTGTTGCGGAGTGATCACTTCATATCCATTGTCTGATGGAGGAGTTTGAGATGGACCTACACTGTTAGTCTTGACATAAACATTTTCAAAGGTGAATTTATCAAGATCAAATAACTCAGCAGGATTTGCAGGGATTTTCATTGAAGAAAGTTCATTGAACTTTACATTCAAAGTCTCTTCCACCGTCTTAGTCCTAGTGTTAAATACTTTGTAGGCCTTAGCAGGTTGAGTATCCCAAATGATAATCACAATCTATTTTGTCTGCAAATTTTGAAATTGAGTCTTTTAAGTTCAAAATGAAGCATGGGCAGCCAAATACTTTAAAGTATGAGATCAGTGGTTTGATTTTATACAGAATTTCATAGGCAGTCTTTTGATGCCTGGAGTTGATCAAAACTCTGTTCTAGATATAGCAGGCAGTGTTTACATCCTCTGCTCAGAAAGTTAATGGCAAACCTGAATCAGCAAGCATGGTTCTGGCCGCCTCAATCAGTGTTCTGTTCTTTCTCTCAACAACTCCATTTTGTTCTGGTGTCCTTGGAATGCTGTATTGCCTTACAATTCCTTTTGACACACAAAACTCATAAACTCCCTATTTCTGAATTCTATGCCATTGTCACCCCTAAAAATTTTTACTGGCAAGTCAAACTGCTTTTCAACCTGTTTGACAAAGTCTTGCAGAATGCATGCAGTCTCATCTTTAGAATGTAATAAATAAGTCCATGTAAACCTTGAAAAGTCATCTACAATTACCAAACAATATCTTTTCTTTTTAAGACTCATGACTTTTACTGGGCCAAACAGATCCATGTGCAGCATTTGCAAACACTTGGTTGTTTTGGACTCTTCAATGTACTTAAATGAGCTTTTATGTTGTTTTCTTTTTAAACAGGAAACACAATGCTCAGGATAGGTGAACAATTTTTGTGGAAGACCTCTTACAAGGCCCTGTTTTGACAAAGCAGTGATCGTCTTGAGATTTGTGTGCCCCAATCTTCTGTGCCATAGTTCTGTCTCTTTGTTAGAGGCAGCTGATAACAGACAGGCATCAGTCTTGGGGCTCTCTTTTGACAAATCAACTACATAAACATTGCCACTCCTTTGAGCAACAAGTTGTGTTTTTCCATTTTTTATTATTTCTTCAATCTTTTTAACCATTTTTGGTCCAACAATCCTACAACACTGTGACACTTCGGGTTTTTTTTTTCCTGGGCAACTTTCTTGAATTAACATTTTGTGTATGTATACGTGTATGTTACTAAATGAAAGGTTTCCATTCTATCTCAGTGTGCCATGTGTTATTAACGTGTATGTAATTATATATATATATGTATATATTAAGTGAGCCGAGACCAGCGAACCTGACTCGAGACCACCCGGTCTCGAGTAAACAGTAGACACTTGGGCCGGTTGGGCCACACAACCGAAGAGCCCAATTCGGAAACCTCTAACCCACTCGAGACAGGTATAAAACCCTTGAGGGTGACCAACCTTTACAACTTTTACCATTGTCAAACACTCTCCCTCATCTCACTCACTCTCTCCCTCACTAAAACCCTAAAACCCTAGATCATCATCACAAACCTCCTCTCATCTCCCTCTCTCGGATTCAACCAAGGACTCTCGGTTCTAGCTTCGGATCTTAATTTGAAGCTTATTCATCATATTCTCACACTTTGAGTCTAGCCGGTTAGTATCTCTTTTGGTTGAATATTTAAAAGTTGTTGTTATGTATGATGGTTATATAAAGGTGCTTGCTTGATGATATGAGTAACATGTTTTACTTGATTAACCATGTTCCTTCATGATTTATATGTGAACGGTTTGGCGAAAAGAGGATTAGAACCATTCGGATTATGTTAAGTGCAATAGTGATCCTTCTATCTTAGTTATTTTGCTCATAAATGCTTAGTTGTGAAGGATGAACATGTGTGTGTATGAATCAATGTTTGATGATTGTTACCATCCGATTTATAATGATAAAATAGGGCAAATATGGTGTTTAATGATTGTCTTATATGTCACATGATTCTGCTCATAAATCTCATGTTATGTGTTGAAGTTGTGTTTTTGAACCAAGGATTATATGTTAGTTGATTTGTTTGAATATGCATGATGAACTACTTGAAGATCATGAAAAATATTTGAATATGCTATGTTTGATCTGAATATTTGGAAAATTTGACAACAAAACATGTTTGTGAATTTCTATTGGATAGTACACCAAATCACGGTTATGCAATTCTATTGGATAGTACAATTGGGCAGGTTCTAGAAGGATTCTGGTGCACGTATCCGGGGTTGCGAGTCGAGACCCTTGGTTGCGACTCGAAACCATCCCATGACAACTCGAGACGGACTTCAGGGACTCGAGACCGGCAAGGTCTCGACTTGAGACTTCATGATCTCGACTCGAGACTGGACTCGAGACCTCTGAGGTTGCGACTCCTAACCGGACCACTCGAGACCAAAACATGATAACACGAGATCTCCTGGTTGCGACTCGAAACCTTGTGTTCTCGAGTCGAGACCGCCTTGTCTCGACTGGGCTGCCTACTTTGGTTATTGGGTCACAATGTGTTTAGTTTGGGCTACCTGTTGACTGGACTATGTGTTGCTGAAATTCTGAATGATCGTGTAAATATTAGGGTCGGCCCAATAACCCAATGTATGTTTGTATGCATGCTATGTGTTAGTTATGTGTAGATTATATGTGATTACTTGTACCCCGACTTGACCTATATTTGGTAACCATGCTAGGACGTGGTGACCAACGTGATTGACCGGGTAATTAATCTACCGAGCAACCCAAGGTGAGTTCACAACCTAAAGCATGCGTTCCCGGTGGTTTGGGAAACGGAACTAAAAACAACACTCTCTCCTTATGAGGGATACAACTTACTTTTCTTCCCTTGTTATTGGGAACCTTTAGTTAATTACTGTTTATACGGATTGCAACGAACGGCACTAAACGAAACTCTATCACTCAAGTCCCTACTACATAATACCGATTAGTCGCCGGGGCCAGGCGAACGGGTTATTAGTTGATAGCGCTATTTAGGTTTTACCAGCCTCACACCGTGCCCGCGTATGGGATCGGGCGTGAACTAATGTACTCAGGCATCCGTCAATGATGATAGAACATTGACATCGGGGCATCCTGCGGAAACGCAACGGTTACCTAGTGTTCGGTATTGGAAAAACAGTTTAGTCGCTAACTTTTGGGGTAGCTCCCCATGGCATGTATAAACGGATAAATTAACTGGTGAAACAAGTTTTTGGTAATTAAAACTGGACAACTAGTGAACTCGCTCAACATTATTGTTGACACCTTACTGCATGCTTTGCAGGTAACCAGTGACTGAGGAGCTTGCTGCTTGGGGATGTGTAGTGTTCGTCTACCCCTGTGTTGGGTGTTAAATAAACATGAACTATGAACCTTGTTTAAAACTGTTTTACTTATGCTTCCGCTACTTACTACTATTTGAACTTAAAACTTTAAGCTCTGAACATGACATTTGCTAATCGTATGGTTAGTAAGTATTACTTTGGTTACTAATTCAATTATTCAGTATAATTGGTGGCTGGATCCTGGTCAGTCACGCCCTCAAGCGGATGATGCTCCGCAGGTGGAATTTGGGGGGTGTGACAAACACTCCTTAGTAAAGAATGACACATAACCTTTGTCACTCATTTGTGAGACACTAAGGAGGTTGAATTTTAGATTGTCTATTAGATTGACATTTTCAAACTTAACATTTCCAGACTGAACTGTACCAGAACCCATCATCTTCCCTTTACTATTATTACCGAAAGATATATCACCCCCTCCATGAGTTTTGAATTCCTTGAGTAGGGCTCTACATCCAGTCATGTGCCTGGAGCCTCCACTATCTACATACCAAAGACTATCTAAGCATGCAGAAGCTCCCTGCACATCAAGTAAATAATTAGTTCAGGAGGGTCTCCAAAGCCAATAAGACTTTGGATGGGGTCTCAACAGTGCCTATGTTAAGTTCCGGAACATGGACAGTGGTTAGCTCAGGGTTTGGATAGTTTTTGAAACATTTCTCTCTAACCACTGCTGGGGACCATTTCCTATCAGCTGTTGATATCCAAAGGGATGCATGTTCATTTTGGTTTACAAGGCTTTTTGTGAACCTCATACACATGTGGGACCCTTTGGTATGATGGTTGACCTTTACCTCTGTTGGGATTGAACCCTACCAGAGGAACAGATAATGAAAGCCAAAACTGGTTCACAACAATGGATTCATCATAATCAGCTATTTGCATAAAGCTTTCCCTTGACAGTGGTTATCTAGCATCTGATAGACTTCAAAACACTGCTCAATAGAACAACTGCTACTAAAGTACTGATGAAGATTAAAGACTGAAGCTCAATCTACTGATGGATTCCAAGCACTGGTGAAGAACTAAAGTACTGCTCATTCAAGGTCTGATCACCCTTCAAAGAAAGCACTGATGCTCAACATCAGTGGTTGACTACAACAGTGGAATGAAGAATCAATGTTTATACATCTGGGTTTAGAAAGTAACCAGTGTCTATATAGTCAGTTGTTATAGAACAGTAGATAGAGTTTGTTAGTTTGTTAGATGTCGCTTTCATGGTGACGTCAGCTGAGATGCTTCAGTGGTTTGGTTTGCCTATAAATGTAACAGTACCCTGTACTGTTACATTAGATTGACTGAGTGGGTTCTTCTCCTCTAGTCCAATCCTTTCATCTTGTGCAATCAACCTTGGAGCATTAGGCTGAGGGGGAGTTTAGTTTGTAAGCATGCTCTGTAAATCTTTTGCTTTGTATTGTAATCATTCGACTCAATGAAAAGCATGTGTTTATCAAAACTATCTTCTTCCTGAATTATGCTTACAAAGTTTGTGTTCATTTCCGCTGCACTTAATGTTTAAATTATGCAAACAAGCACAATTATGAGAGCCTCAGATCCTAACAATTGGTATCTGAGCTCGGACAGTCAAATTCGACCTAACAGTCAATTTGACATAATAGTTCAGCTCAATATTCATTGATACTAAGGTTGATTGTATTTAGTTGAAAAACAGAGTAACGAGAAATCATGCTCAAAGTGATTATTCAAAAACTCTGTAAAACAACCAAGATGTAATAAGACACACAAATTTCACATAACAAGTGATCTCATGCATAAGACATCTATAGTGTTCAGATCTGAAAACATGTCTGATAACTATGGTATAATCATTTCCTTTACAAAATTGATTTCAAGTGTTAATATGAAGTTTGTGTTGTTTCCATCATGTTTGATACTAAAGTGTGAACCTCTGGTAAACAAAAGCCTAGTTTCTTAAAAACACTAGTGTTTTTGTTAACATGAAAGGAGGGAAATTAAAACTTTAGTTATCGAATCTTATGTGTTGAAAAACAGGTTGAGAATCCTGTTAAAAGGATCAAATCAACTTTGTTAAGAACACATTAAGAAAATCAGGTGTTAAGACAGACTAAATCATAAGTAATGTGAGATTTGACATAAGCATGTGCAAAAATGTCCAAGTCTCTCCAAACATTGCTGTAAAATGATTCTGGTCTAAGTATTTCTTCAATAAAATCCTCCCAGTAAGTATTTTAGTACTTATGAATGGGAAGGGTAAAAAGGGAAGAAGAAAAATAACAAAACTCAAAGGTGTATTTATCTCCAAAACTTTTGAAGTCAAAAGAAAAGGGTATAAATGTAAAACACTTAAGAGTCCAAAATTGGGAGAACAATGGTCATCTAGCAACTGTATGCATTCATTGATTCAGGGTAGTTCAGGTAACAATAGTATCACCAGTGGTTGAACTTAAAAGAGGACTAGGCAAGTTTTTCAGTGTCATCACATGGTAAAGTCTATATTAGGACTCTCAAAACCTATGTGTACATGTCTCCTCATTTTTGCAATCAGTTGACTAGGAAATGGTCTCAAACTGTGGTTATTACAATGTATTTCAAATCATTGACCATATTCCTAAAACTTGAAAATGATGAGACTATGAGTTTTAATTGAAAATATACCAGATCCCTTTTGATGTTGTTTTCAGAATAACCTTTAATTAATTTCTCTTGAAAAGGTTTTTCTCAATAAAACATGATATATTATTCTTCATTTTTTTAATAATATATTTTGAACTTTTACTTGTTTTTTTATAGTAAAAGTCTCAATCTCCTATCAGGATATAGAACCTCTATTTCTTTGGTGATATTATCCTTAAAAACAGATCAAAAGAAAAGGGTACTTGTGCCAAGGTCTTATCAACCTCAAGTTTGTTTTGTCACAGATCAAAAAATTAATTGCTAACAGATTTTAAACTACTGAGATACTCATGTTCTAATTCAAATAATTAGACACAAAATAAGTAGCCTTCGTAAAAAGATTTTTCATCATCTGGGATACTTAACCACTGTCAGGAATTTATAAAAGCTTCAAAACTTGTAATAAACATGTGGCAAAACCTCGAACATAAATTCCTTAAAAACTGCTGACAAATTAAACTTGATAATTTGCATCTAAAATGCATCTTGTTAAGTATAGCATTCCTGCAGATGTTTCATAAATCACCATCAACAGATGTTGGACATGATATTGTGTTTACACAAGACAAAATCAATCCCCTCATCTGAACAAGCAGATGCTCAAATTTTTTGTCAAAAGTTCAAACACTGTTGCACTAACAGTTGCTGATGTAATAGCCTTTCAAAACCTCATCATTTCCCTACCACTGTTGTGCTCAAACATCTGTTTCTTAAACACTGTCCACTGCTGAAAGTCAACCTCTGCTCTCTCATTTTCATGGTAAGCATTGTTGTTCAAAATCAGTGTTTTATCCACTGATATGCTATCCACTGATAGTAAAAATCACCCACTGTTTCATTTGTTACCGTTGTAACCACTGATGTTTGTTTCATCAGTGGCTCTCAAAACAACTGTCCTCCATTATTCATCCTTTTATCAGAGGTTGGCATGTTGCCAGTTTTTAGCCATCAGATCATTGTAACCGCTGCCACATCAGCATTCACTTTTTCTTTGAATAAAACCATGATCAAAACCGCAAACAGGGTCACACACTGTCGAATTGAATTCCAAAATTCTCTTCTCAAAGCAGTTTTCAACTTTTCTTCTCAAATCACTCTTCGATTCTTCTTTATTAAAATGACGAAATCAAAGTCAAAATCAAAATCAAAATCAAAATCATCCTCATCTTCTAAAGAGGCCACTCAAATGGGCGATGAACCCATTGAAATCCCATACAAATCTCCTCACAATTACTTGGGTCTACTCACAAAACCCACTACCACCAACACCTTCGATTCCATCATCGACACCTTATCTGCATCAAAGTACAAAACTTTGCTAATAGCAGATGCTCCCATTTATCAACAATCCCAGAGAGAGTTCTGGAAAAATGTTGCCCTTGAAAAACAAGAAGACATCGTCATAGCCATCAACTCCTCTATACAGGGTAAAGCGATTCAAATTACTCCACAATCAATCTCAGAAGTCTTTAAACTCGATGATCAGAAAGGTAAAACTTCTCTTTCTAAAACCGAGTTGAAAACTGATTTCTTGAAAAGGGGGTATGCAGAACAACCAAAAAGAGACACCTTACAAAAAGGCTATTTCCCTTCTGCACCTAGGTTTTTATTTCACACTCTTTTGATGTGTGTTTCAAATAAAACAACTGCGTTTAACGAAATACCATTAATGATTCAATGCCTGGGTTATGCTATTTTAAACAATGAAGATTTTAACTATTCTCAGGAGATCTTTAATGACTTGGTAAAAAATGTTGACAGCAAATCATTTTTGCTCTTTCCAAGGTTTCTAAGCTACTATTTTAAACAAAAATTTGGAAAGGAAAATGAAAATTTGCTCAAACAAGGTGTTTATTTTCAAATAAATGGTTTAACACCTGAAACATTTTCTAGAATGTTAACACCTTCAAAAAACAAAAGCAGAGGTGCCTGAGCAGAATTTAGCAGATAACACTGTTCCTCAGGTATCGGCTACTGAGCCCACTGCTCCAGGTGATCATAGCAGCACAACCACTGCTTTGAAACCCACACCTGCCATTACCAAAAAGACCAAAAAGAAAACATCCAGAAAGCCCCCCAAACCCAAATCAAAGGCAACTTTGGAAGATGAGATCCCATAGCCACTGCCAGTGACAACACAAATGTCACCAATAACCACTGCTGCTACTTCCTCACAGCAGATGGAAGAAAGATCTCCACCTTTGCCTCAAATTCCTCCTGCATCCTCACAAAAGGATCAGGTTGTAAACACAGGGACCCCACAATATGAAGCTCTGGATTCAATTGGATCCATCTTCCTCAGTCCTGATCCCAAGGACATATCTCTTTCAACACCTTTATCTTCACCCCTCATATTACCACAATCCATAATACCTTTGTTGCATGCAGTTGATATAGCACAGACACAAACCAGTTCCTCTCAATCACCTGTCACTGAGAGTATACTCCAACAAGTGACTGGTTCTGATGTTTATACCTCTGCTATCCCAGCAACAACTAAGGAGGTTACACTGCAGGGATTACAAGTAATTCCTGACAGTAGTTCAAGTGGAGCAGCCACTACAAATGTTGAACCCACTGGTTTACATTTGGACAGTGGTTACATTCATAAGACTCCCTTGAAGGCAATTCCTTCCATAGCACCTCTGAGAACCACCAGTGAGTTTGTTATGCCCACTGGTACCTTCAAAAGGCTATCAAGTGCTGAAGGAAGAAGACCCCAGTACCAAGAACAAGGGGCATCAATGAATGACTTTTGGGATTCATTTCCTAAGTCACACATTGGTACAACCACTGCTGGTGGGGAATCAGATGATCCCATTAACTTGGGTGATGATTTAAAATATCAGGAATTGACGGGCAGAGTTGAAAATCTTGAAACATCAGTGGCTAAAATAAAGGATATGGTTAAGCACCTGCACAACCTGAACCTGCTGCAAATGAGCTATGGAATGTATTTCAACCCCTGCTTGAAAAACAAAAACAAATGGCTGATCAGCAGCATGCAATACATGTACACATGCTGACAAACATGGTGGAGTCAAGATTTAAAGATACTCAAGCAGACATCAAAGCTATCAAGGATCATATACAAAGCACCACTGGAAAAGTTCCTCCCACTGTTCTATTCATGAATAACCCCTTTCCAGATAATAACAAAAAGGGGGAGAAAATCAAGTGGAAGAAAAAGGGAATTGAGGATGGTGTTTATATTGAACCAGAAAAAGATAGCCAGACTAAAGCTGCCGTATCAACACACACCACTTCACCACACACCACCACAACCACTGTCCTACCACCATCATCATCTATAATCACATCACCACCACCAAAACCAAACTCACCACTATTACCTCCTGCCATAAAGCAGAAGACAACAGATGTTACAACATCTGTTGTAATGACAACAGTGGTTGAAACACCAGTTGTTTCAACACCTGTTAGTCAGACACTTTCCACCACTCAAATCACTACCATTTCAACACATGCTCAAAAGCAGAAGACACCTACTAACACATCAGTAGTTGTAATGACAACAGAGGTTGAAACACCAGTTGTTCCAACAGCTGTTAGTCAACCATCCACCACTGATATCAACATTTCTACATCACAACCAAAATCCCCTTCACCCAAAAAGCTTTACACAAGGAAAATGAATTTTCAGAAGTATGCTGATGATATACCAGCACCTATTCCTTTATCCTCTACACCTTACAATTTCATCAATCCACAACCACCCACTCAAATATCCTCCACTAGAATTGAATCTGTTGCTGAGAAATATCCACTGGAATTGGAGGCTGTAAAGGATGAAATGAAACAATTCTATACAATAGATGATCCTTGGGAAAGAAGATTTCCTTCTCTCATTGGCTTCAAGAATCCATTAAACATGAGTGAGTATCTAAAACTCAAAGCCAGACAAGCAGATATAAGAGCCAGAATTGAATGCAAAGATCAAGGTGATAAAGCCGTTTCTGAAAGAATGGAGTTTTTACTCACAAAGGTCAAACAAATGGAAGATTATGCAAAAGACCTGAGCAAAGACATGTCAAATATGCCACCTGATGCTGCCCTACAAAAGGTAATGAGAAAGGAGTTTCTTGAATTCATCATGAAAGAAAAATTTTATCCAGCCAAAGAAGAACAATTCAGTGAATGGCCACTCATTGAACTAAAGCATGAGGTGAACAAAATCAAGAGAATTCAAAATGATCCAAGCAAGAAAAAGACAGCTCCAAACTGGAGTAAATACAAGCAGACCATTGATAAAATCACTTCAGAATACAAGAGAAAGAAACAGGAGTTAGTGGATGCAAATATGGGAACTGCTAAAGCCATAGCAAAGTGGACTAAGCAGTATACAGATGAGGCTTATGAAAGGCTGAAAAGAAGGAAAATAACAGATCCTAATGTAACAAGGAAGCCTGAACACAAAAAGCCAAAACAGGTCATTGATCCTAAACCACTGTTCACATCAGCAGATACCCCTATCATTGTGTTAAACTAAGAAAAAGGGAAACTGTTGACCAGTGAAGAAGAAAAAGAAAAGGAAGCTGAGTACTTTACAGAAGCCATCAAGAAAATGGATCTAAATGAAGATAGCTCAGTGAAACTTCAAAAACTTGTCAAAAAGGTATTGACCAAACCTGCATCACTAAACACTTCAGCAGACATGACAGCCATTGAGCTTTAACAAAGAAAAAGGCAAGAGCTGATTGAACAAGAAGCTGCAGAAGACATAGCTGCAGCAAATGAAATCATAAAAATGCCTTCAATCAAATGTCAACTGAAAACTCAGAAGTAGCAAAAGGTCAGAGTATTGATCATACTGAAAACTCTGAACTATCAAAAGCTCAGTGTGCTGATCATGTTGAAAACTCTGAACCAGCAAATGTACTGAGTACTGATCAACAACCTCTCACAAGGCCACAATCCTCTGACTTATCAGTAAATAAACCTCTCCCAAGAAACCCATTGGGTTCAAAAGTACTAAAATGGATGTCTGATCAAAAGACCCATGTATTGACCCTGATCAGATCCAATGGAGAAGTGAAGCACATATCAAGGGATCAAGCACTAGGCCTGGGTGTTGAAGATCTACAAGATCTCCTTGAGCTTACACTGTGTAGGGATGAGGGTGATACAAGTTCTCAGGATTTTGAGCTTCAATTTAAAGATCAAGTTAGGGAACTTCTGATGAGAAATAAAAATCCATAATAATGAAGGGTTTTGGCATTATCTGTTCCAGGGGGAGATTGTTGGGATTGAACCCTACTAGAGGAACAAATAATGAAAGCCAAAACTGGTTCACAACAGTGGATTCATCATAATCAGCTGTTTGCATAAAGCTTTCCCCTTGACAGTGGTTATCTAGCATCTGATAGACTTCAAAACACTGCTCAATAGAACAACTGCTACTAAAGTACTGATAAAGATTAAAGACTGAAGCTCAATCTACTGATGGATTCCAAGCACTGGTGAAGAACTAAAGTACTGCTCATTCAAGGTCTGATCACCCTTCAAAGAAAGCACTGATGCTCAACATCAGTGGTTGACTACAACAGTGGAATGAAGAATCAATGTTTATACATCTGGGTTTAGAAAGTAACCAGTGTCTATATAGTCAGTTGTTATAGAACAGTAGATAGAGTTTGTTAGTTTGTTAGATGTCGCTTTCATGGTGACGTCAGCTGAGATGCTTCAGTGGTTTGGTTTGCCTATAAATGTAACAGTACCCTGTACTGTTACATTAGATTGACTGAGTGGGTTCTTCTCCTCTAGTCCAATCCTTTCATCTTGTGCAATCAACCTTGGAGCATCAGGCTGAGGGGGAGTTTAGTTTGTAAGCATGCTCTGTAAATCTTTTGCTTTGTATTGTAATCACTCGACTCTATGAAAAGCATGTGTTTATCAAAACTATCTTCTTCCTGAATTGTGCTTACAAAGTTTGTGTTCATTTCTGCTGCACTTAATGTTTAAATTATGCAAACAAGCACAATTATGAGAGCCTCAGATCCTAACAACCTCTTTGGTATTGGTTAGCAGGGGGTGCATCTGTCACTTGAACCTCTCTTTTAACACAGTTTTGGTTCAGCTGTTTTGTAACAGCTGTTTGGACAGGCACAAATGGTGGTTGCTTTTTGACTTGTGAATTTGATGAACTCAGGAGTGTTTTTGATGTGTACTCTTCCTTTTTGATGTCAAAAGTTTTAAGGTACACACACACTCCTGAGTGAGATGGTTTGATTCACCACAGATGGTACAGCCCTTTGAAGGCACAATGGTACTTGTTTTGTTAATGTCATAAGCTTTTAAATGAAAACAATTTTTGGTCAAATGATTTTTCTTTTCACAAAAGTCACAAAACAAGTTTTTAATCTTTTCTTTTCTTTTCTTTTCTTTTCTTTTCTTCTTTTCAGACTCATTTGCAACAAAGTTTTGAACCACTGTTGGGATGTCCTTAAGAGGAATTACCTTGGCCTTTGGAGCTTTGACACCATCCACAGTTGTGAAGTCCATGGGCTTAAAATTTTCAAGGATGTCACACTCATCAGACCATGTGGGTTTGAATTGGTATTTTTCAATCTCCTCAAAAGTTGAGGACCCCAAAGATCTTTCCAGAGTGATTTTGTTGCCATATTTATCAGTTATTTTAACTTCTTGGCCATCCTTGTTGGTGGGTATGATTTCAATAGTGTTTTGAACAGATTCATTTGCAGCAGTGTTTTCAACTTGATCATTTTTCCTAAACCCTATGCCAAATTTTACATTGCTTTTAATCTGTTTTTCAAGCATAACTTCATAACCTTTGCAGGATTCTACCCATTTTTCACAAGTGATTTGGGTGGATTCCAACTCCTTTTTGCAGGCCTGATATTTTTCTATCATTGCCTGAAGTTGGTCCTTGGTTATGCTATGCTCATGTTTGAGATCTCATTTTCTTTTTCTGACAATTTGATTTTTAATTCTTTCAAGGATTTTTCAAATTGTACTTCATCATTTAACAATCTATCTCTAAGGTTTTCATTCACCTCCTTGATTTTTGCAAATGCTATGATGCATGTGTCTAAACAAAGGTTTTTAAGAACCTGGGGTGATACCTTAGATACAGCCATCATAGCACAATCACAGACATGTTCATTTTCTTCTGGCATTTTCTCTTCTTTTTCACCTTGCTTCTTCTACTCTTTTTCAGCAAACCAAGGGCCAGACAGTGGTTCCAACAGGGGTTCTGAATTTTCTTCCAACAGTTGTTCACCAACAACAACAGTAACCACTGCTTCAGCAATTGTATCCACTGTTTCAGCACTGGATGTTCCTTCTTCAGTTTCCAGCCCTTCAGAAATAGACTCTAATGCTGCAAAACAAAATTCATCAGTAGAAACAACATTATCAGCTTATAGAGCAAAGTTTTCATCACTTAGATCCTCAGGCAAACTACTCCAGTCAACAAAGCCTTGGGTGAAAAAGCTTTGCTGATCTGGTTGAACAACTGTTTGTGTAGCTTGTTGAGGTGCAACTTGTTGCACCTGAACTTGAGGAGCTGGGGCCTGGACATACTGTATCTGAGGAACAGTGATTTGGACATAGTGCACAGGAACAGGGGTTGCAGGGTGTGCATAATGAGCAGTGTTTACATGAGCAGCAGGGGCATATTGGGAATACTGCACAGTGGTTTGGTTATTTGTGGTCTAGGGCTAGGGTGTGTGATGATTGATCCACTGCTTTGGCTCCTACACTTTCTAGCAAAATGACCTAACCTATTACACTTGTAGCATTTTATCTTTGATTTATCCAACCCTACTTTCAAATTCCCATGTAACCCTGGAAATTTTCTCTCTGTTCTCTTGTAAAACTTGTTGGTTCTAACACTCAGCAGTGCAAGTTGGTGCAAAATATCCATCTCCTCCAGATCAGTTGGATCAAAATGCTGGAGATCATTGAGTTTAAAGGACAGATTGTCAGAATGCTGGTTTTCTCCATTAGCTGTAAAAGCATAATTGGATGAGTAAGAATCAGAGTTGTTAAAAGCTCCACCAGTTGTTATGTCAATGTAATGATCATAACTCTGATCCTTACTACTACCAGATTCTTCCTGACCCAAAAGAGTTGTGTTGCCAAATGAGTAGTCATCTGCAACTTTCCCAGACTCTTGTAGCTTATTCTTCTGGTTCAACTCCCTTTCATATGTCAGGAGTCTACCATGAAGTCGGGTCAGGGTAAGATCTTTGAACCCAACTGAATTTCTGGTTACGAAAGCAATTGTGTCCCATTTTCAGGAAGTGACCTAAGAAACCTACTATTTTGAGTTGATTTAGCAAATTCAACCTTAACAAGTTTCAGTTCACTTATGAGACAGCTAAAACGTTCAAACTGCTGTGTTAATGATTCACCCTTAATGTGAAAAAAGGTTTCATACTGTTGATTCAAAACTTCCCTGATATTTTCAATTACTTCTTCAGTTCCACCAAACTGTTCCTTAAGTGCATCCCACAATTCCTTGGCACTTTTACAGTGTAACAGCCCAGCATAGATTTCATTTGGGAATGTAGATGCAACGATGCTAAATGCCTTGGCATCCAGTTCAATTTTCTGAAAATCCTGGTCAGAATAGTTTTCAATTTTCTTGGGTATGATAACTTTTAGATCCTCAGCACTCGGCACCATTGGAACATGTGGTTCAAAGACAACCGACTTCCAACATCCGGTATTTTGTTGAGCTAAGATGTGACTCATCCTTCGCTCCCAGATGTTGTATTCAGATCTGACCAACATAGGTGGTTTGAAGAGTGAACCAGTGTTATTAGTGTTATCCTGTGATTGTGAAGCCATTCTGGTTGTTTTACAGGTACTGAATAATCAACTTTGTACGTGATTACACCTTACTCCGTTTTTCAACAAAAAAAACGAATAATCGAAAGTATCAACGAAATTGAGCTAAACTTTTACGTCAAAATGATTGTTAAATCAAATTTGACTGTCCTGGCTCTGATACCAATTGTTAGGATCTGAGTTTCTTAGATTGTGTTTTGTTTAAGTAAAATGAAGATGAAACAGAGATGTATTGCAGCGGAAATATGAAATAAACTTTCAACACACAATCAATGAGAGAATAAGTTTAAACAAACATGTTTGACATGAAATCGAATAATTGATTGTATTTATAACAATACTCAATTACAATGCATGCATGCACAAATCTTCCCCTCAGCCTGAGCTCACTTGATTGTTCGTACATAATTACTTGGTGAAGAAGAGAGCTAATAGAACAGTACAGGATACTGTTCTGTTTATAGTACAGAACAACCACTGAGCATCTTCGGCTGACGTCACAATGAAAGTAACTTCTAACCTCCTAACAAACTCTAACAACTGACCTATATAACCACTGATCATAAACCACTTATTACAATAAACAAATACAATACAAGACTAAACTACTGATTCTTCATTCCACTGTTATAGCTCCAGCAGTGCTTTGGTCTTCAGCAGTACTTGAGACATATCGTAGATTGAGCTTCAGTACTTTGACTTCATCAGTTCTTTAGAGTAGCAGCAGTTGTGAAGAGCAGTGCTTTGAGTCATTAGATGTTAGGGCCACTTTCAAGGGAAAAGATTATGTGCAATCAAATGCTTATTATGAATCCACTGCTCTGAACCAGTTTTGGCTTTATCATCTGTTCCTTTGTAGGGTTCAATCCCAACAAACCGTAACTTGTTAAGCATTAAAAAAATGTGGTGTGAATTTAATTTAAGGGATATTGACTTCTAATAACCCCTATTAGACGTCATTGGCTATTGACAGTCTCGCCTTTTTTATTCCCTATGACACTCCCACCTTTCAACTATTTTTCTTCACCGGTCATCGGTTAAAAAAACTTAACGGGATTAAGTTTTTTTTTTTTGAATTACAAACTGACGTTTTAGGGCTTTTTTGGACCAAGCGATATAGATGCTCTAATTAAAAGTTACAATTTATATGTTTTCTTCTACACCGTAAATAATAAAAAATCATTATTGCCTATGCAAAACATTTTGTTTAAGACACCTAACACCAATAACTCCAGAAACATGTATATATAGATTGGACATAAATTATTATTTTACAACATGTATATATAGATTTTACATAAATTATTATTTTACATAAGCTTCAAAAACACGCTTATAACATATCATACTTTTAAAATGTAGTTTTAATTTACAGTTACCAACATAACATTTTTATATAACTAGGTTTAAGACCCGCCCGCGTTGCGGCGCGGATATATCATAAACATTGAATGGATTGGTCCAAACGTTATATGCGAAGAAATTAACCAGAAACGTAAAACATATAAAATAATAGCTTAGTCGATCTACGACCGGCCCGTTGCGGCAAACTTGTCAAAAGGGGAAAAAATGGACACGTTGCGACGGGTCTATCAAATATGAAAAATAGAGTAAAAACGTTCAACCTCACATGCACGGTACGGCGTGTTAACTCGCAAAATTTAGAACGAAACGTAAAACTTGCGAAAGATAAAAAGTTTGGGGGGACCAAAGTTGTAAATAATAAAATGTTGTGTTAAATTATAAAAGATGAAAAACTTTGGGTTAAAAGTGAACAAGTAAAATGGGTTAAAATACAAAATATGGAAATATTTGGGTTTAAAGTGAAAAATCAAAGTTTTTTTTTTGAGAAACTCCCCAAGCTTATAGTACAATACCACAATGCATCAAGAAGTTGATAATTTATAGTATGGAAATGTTAACTATAATGAATAATGTTATTTGATGTAACAAAATTTTATTTGATTAGTGAAAATTACGATATGAAACCGTAACTTGTTAAGCATGAAAAAATGTGGTGTGAATTTAATTTAAGGGATATTGGCTTCTAATAACCCTTATTAGACGTCATTGACTATTGATAGTCTCGTCTTTTTTTATTCCCTATGACAGTCCCACCTTTCAACTATTTTTCTTCACCGGTCATCGGTTAAAAAAACTTCACGTGATTAAGTTTTTTTCTAAATTACAAACTGACGTTTTAGGGCTTTTTTGAACCAAACGATATGGATGCTCTAATTAAAAGTTACAATTTATATGTTTTCTTCTACACCGTAAATAATAAAAAATCGTTATTGCCTATGCAAAACATTTTGTTTAAGACACCTATGTCACGGCCCCCGACCCACCCTGGACGGAGTCGGGGCCCGCGAGGCAGTTCCCGTGGTATTTAATTTATGCGGCAGCGGAAGTCTTTTTACAACAGGATCTTTTCACCGTAAAATGCTCGTTTAATATATTACACCAAGTTTAAGGGATAAATCCCATAATTTACAATAAGTTGATTTCACATAGAAATCTTTATTTTTCAAAACACGTTTTATTGGTTTATTTACACTGAGCCACTTCTCTGAGCTTGATAGTGCTTTACTGCACTTTTCCTGGATCACGCAGATCACCTGAAACATGTTTGAAAAAGGTTTTGTCAGCGGGGAAATACTGAGTGAATCATTCTGTTTTCTAAAACGACCCGTTAGTTATAATTTACAGTATTAAGAGCGATTACAATGTTTCTATCAACCAATTATCAAGAATGGGTATTTGTCACTCGATTCATTTCTGTGACTGTGGTCATACCACTATTGGGTCCCGTTGCCCTAATAGTGACGGTGTACTCACACAGAGTAATAATAACTCACATAGAGTAATATTCACTCACATAGAGTGATAATAACAGTAATGTGCACAATACCCCACATACCAGCTGTAATTTGGTGATTACAAAGACTTAATCCCTGTAATTATAACCTTGAAAATAATTTGAGGTATTGTAATACTTACTCACAAACGGTGAGAAAACAATTTAAAAAGAAGAATGACTCACATTGCAGATTAACGAGCAATAGATATAAGCCTACTGATTAGCCTTGCTTAAACCTAATTTAACACAATGCACACACACAGGTTAGTAACTAATACAACAATTACGTCAATTCACGAAATTAAACCTTCACAACGATTAATCAGTGCAATACTCGATAATTCAATCGGATTCACAACGAATAACAGAGCATAGTCCGAATTCGAACAGCACTCTAATATTCAAGTCGAAATCACGACGAATAATCAAAGTACTAGCTCAATTGAGCAGCACCTGGACTATCGTTGGATAGTTATAATCGATCGGACGTTGAATCGTAATAGCGATCGAGTTATTACCCTGATTGCGGCAGCGTTTCGATAATTGTGTGTGTTATGAACGAATTCTGTTATAACTCAGCGTATACAGCGAGTTTTTCCATCGTTCAAGTGCCAAATTTCAAGTCCCAGACTCCTCTATTTATACATGAAATTTGACACCGTCGCGTAGCGCGAGGGGTACCCCCTATAGGCGTCGCGCTACGCGAGTGGTAACCTATGTTCATAGGGTAGCTACGTGTGTAACTAGGCTTGCTGTGTTGACAGTTTTATCAAATTCGATTTTGATTGAAAGTTATGAAGATAATCGTTGGCTAGGGTTTATCCCCCCCTGAGTTTTAGGGGCCCTGTTCCTGATTCTGATTATTCTGGAAATTTTAGGGTTAGTGCAGAATTACTTGGGTTTCTCAATTAGGGTTTTCTTAATAGCTAATTACCATCCTAATTATGGATTTTAGTGACAGTTGTTACATCCTCCCCACCTTAAGAAAAATCTCGTCCTCGAGATTTACTGGAATAGATGAGGGTACTTTCGCTTCATTTCCGATTCCAGTTCCCAAGTGTATTCTGGTCCTCTTCTTGAATTCCATTTGATTTTGACCAACACCAGTCGTTTGTGTTTGAGAAACTTGACTTTTCTATCTTCGATCTGTAGTGGTTTCTCTATAAACTTCAACTTTTCGTTCACCTCTACATCTTGAAGAGGTACTACCAGGGATTCATCTGCTAAACATTTCTTGAGATTGGATACATGAAATACATCATGTATTCCAGCCAATTCTTCTGGTAGTTGTAAACGATAAGCAACTGGTCCGATTCGTTGAATCGCTGGGAATGGTCCAACGTACCTTGGACTTAGCTTTCCTTTCTTTCCAAATCGTACTACTCCTTTCCAAGGAGAAACTTTTAAAAGTACTTTATCTCCTACTTGAAATTCTAGAGGCTTGCGACGATTGTCTGCATAGCTCTTTTGATGATCTCGAGCCGTTTTCAATCTTTCCTTAATCTGAGTTATCTTGTCAGTAGTTTCTTGTACAATTTCAGGACCTGATAATTGACTTTCTCCAATTTCTGCCCAACATACTGGAGTTCTGCACTTACGTCCATATAGTGCTTCAAATGGTGCAGCTTCGATGCTTGAATGATAACTATTGTTATAGGAGAATTCAATTAATGGCAAATGGCTATCCCAATTACCACCAAAGTCAATTACACATGCTCGGAGCATGTCTTCTAGCGTTTGTATTGTCCTTTCACTCTGTCCGTCTGTTTGTGGATGATATGCAGTACTTAGATTTAGTCGAGTTCCCATTGCTTTCTGAAAACTTGTCCAGAAATGAGATGTAAAACGACTATCTCTATCCGATACAATGGAGAGCGGGACTCCATGTAGGGATACTACCTCGTCCACGTAGAGTTGTGCTAACCTTTCCATGCTAAAGGTTTCTTTCATTGGTAGGAAATGAGCTGACTTGGTTAATCGGTCTACGATTACCCAAATCGCATCATTACCTCTTTTGGTTTTGGGTAACTTTGTAACAAAGTCCATTGTTATAAGTTCCCATTTCCATACAGGCATTTCTAACTGTTGTAGTAGTCCTGAAGGTTTCTGGTGTTCAGCTTTAACTTGTGAACAAGTTAAACACTTGGATACATATTCGGCTATATCCTTTTTCATTCCTATCCACCAGAAATTATTTCTTAAATCTTGGTACATCTTATTATTTCCTGGGTGCATGGTATACCTAGATTTATGAGCTTCTTCTAAGATCTTATTTCTTAATTCTCCTTGCTTAGGTACCCAAATTCGCTTCTTATGGAATTTCCAAATTCCATCATTTCCTTGTTCTAGTTCTTTTAAGTAACCTCTCATTCCTTCAGCATCATCTTGGATTGCTGTTTTCTGAACTTCTTTGATTTGTGCCATTAAATCTACTTGTAGATTTAACCTCAGAGCACGGACTCGTTTCTGTTTCTCATGGTACTTACGACTTAAGGCATCTGCAACTACATTTGCCTTTCCTTCGTGATATTGGATATCACAGTCATAATCGCTTAGCATCTCTATCCATCTTCTTTGCCTCATGTTTAATTCTTTTTGCCCAAATATATATCTTAGACTCTTATGATCTGTATAAACAGTAAACTTACTTCCATACAGATAATGTCTCCATATCTTAAGGGCAAAGATTATGGCTCCTAATTCTAGATCATGGGTCGTATAATTTTCTTCGTGCTTTTTCAATTGTCTAGAAGCATACGCAATTACCTTCTTGCGTTGCATTAACACACATCCGTATCCTAATTTTGAAGCATCACAATATACTTCAAAGTCTTCTGTTCCTTCGGGTAAAGCTAAGATTGGTGTATTCGTCAACCTATGCTTTAAAATCTTAAAGGCTTTTTCTTGTCTAGGTCCCCATTCAAACTTAGCAGCTTTACAGGTTAACTTAGTTAATGGTATGGCTATCTTGGAAAAATCTTTGATAAATCGTCTATAGTATCCAGCTAAGCCTAGAAAACTTCTTATCTCCATAGCTGTTTGTGGGACTTTCCACTTCGTAATTGCGTCTATCTTAGCAGGATCTACATGGATACCTTCGTGATTTACCACATGACCTAAGAATTGTACTTCTTGCAGCCAAAATTCACATTTCGAGAATTTGGCATAAAGCCTTTCTTTTCTTAACAAAGTTAAGAGAACATGTAAATGCTCACAATGTTCTTTTTGGCTTTTGGAGTAAATAAGTATATCGTCGATGAAAACGATTACAAATTTATCCAAGTATGGTTTACAGATTCGATTCATCATGTCCATGAATGCTGCTGGGGCATTCGTTAATCCAAAGGGCATGACTGTAAACTCATAATGACCATACCTAGTTCTGAAAGCAGTTTTAGGTATGTCTTCTTCTTGTACCTTCAACTGATGTGTCACACCCCAACCGATGGCGGAATCATCGGGGCGCGGCACTGAGCGAAACAAATTGTTCAGAAGTTTCCACAACAACTATCATACAATTCAGTTATATAACACGTCCCATACCGTGTCCCAAATAATAACAAGTTATCATAGAAATCAACCAAACAATATGGGAACTGTTCCGACAACTCAAATTCTTAATTATTACAGACCAAATGTAAATATTGTTTTAAGACCTCTAGACGACTACTGTGGATCTTACTGACTACAGGTGCCAGTGCAAGATCTACAGATAATTATGGCCCTGGAACAGGTACGTGGACACTGTCCTAAGGTCACAGGCTCCTAGAAGTTTATTATTGCCTCGCTTCCCTAGCACGCTAGTAGCTTAAACACCTGTCACATACGTTAAAATAAAAGTCAATACATATAATGTAAAGGTGAGTACACAAGTTTGATATAGCATATAAAGTTCGAATAGTTTACGCATAACCAAGCACGTACACAAGGGCAAACGATGCATGTAAATTATCAACATGGGACCATCGATACCAATGACTTCGGGTTGACTGTCCGAGACAGTTCGCAATACATGATTACCACCGTAATCCATGCAGGTAATTGTCCTTAGCAACCCCCGTGTGAACGGGTGCTGAGTCCAAACTATAGTACTACGTTGCTAAAGCAGGTAGATAGCACTCCACGTGTAAACATAATAAACAGCAATCATTTAGACAAGTAATACATGTAAGTAGGTTAGCGTTCAAATAGTTTTGAGTTGTTTGTGAATTTGGTAGATTACGTATGTAACACCCAAAAGTGCAGAAAGCAAAAAGGGATCGAGTATACTCACAGTGATTGATTGTGGATTGAAGGGAGCACTGAGAATAGATTAGCCTGAATAGTTCGATCACACAATGATGAGTAACGCGAAAAAAAGTAAAACAATGTTACTTGGATCGAGTAGGCCATTCGATCGGACAGCAGTTCGATCGAGTGGGCTGTTCGATTGGTTTGAAAAATCCGTTCGAACATCCATTCGATCGGCTGGCTGACTCGATCGGCTGGTTCCTTCAAGTGGATTGTTTCTTCCTTTGATGTGAAGGATGTGTTTGTGTACGATGGTTTGTACTACCTTTCAAGTTGGCCGATCGAACAGCTATTCGATCGGTTAGCCCAACCGATCGGTTAGCACTTCGTTGTTTTCAAGTATGTCACTCGATCGGCTGGCATGTTCGATCGGGTGACATTCCAATGTTTTGAAAAGTCTAAGTGTTGAAGTATAGTATCTCATGATTCGAGCAGTAATGTTTACAATCGAGTGGCTCGATCGATCGAACAGAACCTCGTCAATACTACACCTTGTGAGTTTGAGGGACTAAGTGCTAGTCGATCGGTTAGCCTAACCGATCGGCTGGCATAGTCGTTCGGTTGAGCTGTTCGATCGAACAGCCTAGCCGTTCGGCCAGCTTCTCGATTCGGTTAACCTCTCACTTAACACTTGGTTATTCCCGTTAATTGTGGATGCTTTAGAGATATTTTGACTACGAGTTGAACCACAAAGCTGAAGTCTCCATTTAGCCTACTGACTCGAGCAGGAATCACCCAAACTCGGTCAGAGACGGTTTGGAACCCAAGTTTAACGTTTAACCCGGAATCGGTATATCTCTCGGTAGAACCCGAATCCTGAACCATGTGTTTGTTTAGATTGATTTATAAATCGGTTCAAGCTCGTTTTCACCGGTTTGAGTGTAAAAGAGTTGAAAGATAGATGAAAACCCATCTTCCAATCCTTTTCCACCGTGAAATGTTAAGATCCTTGGAAGATTTTAGGTTATTGATGTGGAAATCGGTTAGATCTAGCTTATTCGTGGCTGAATGAAGTCAAAAACATGAAGTTCTTGATGAACACCAAGAACACCATGATGACATCACTCAAGAACACCTGGATCTTGGTGATTTCATGGATGAAATTCAGATTTTGAAAGATAGAAAGATGGAGAATCGATTAATGAACAAAAACGTACAAAGATTAGAGTGAAATACTTACAGGTTTGAGAGAAATCTTGGATTTAGTGAGAAGAAGAGGCTGGTCGGTCAGAGCTTTTCCAAAAGTGGAAAGTATGACAAAGACAGCCCTATTTATAGGCTTCCAAAAGAGGAAAGGTTAGCTGATCGAACAGCATTCCTGATCGAGTAGCTGTCCGATCGAACAGTCCTGTTCGATCGGCTAGCCTGTTCGATCAGGTTGCCCTGTTCGATCGGCTAGCCTGTTCGATCAGGTTGCCCTGTTCGAACGGCTTGCCTGATTTTGAGTGTTTCGCGACGATTTTCGATATTTCGAGTTCGATGAATGATAATCTGAGGATGATAGAATTCCTAATCAAATTACTTTTAGTCCCAACTACTATATCTAACATACAAGCATCCTTACAACTTGTTTCCAAAGTCGGTTTCGATTGAGTTTGATTCACCTTCGAGTCTTGATTGATTTGATTGATTCACCACACACTTTAACATAAAAGTAAACATGCACAAATAACACATAAGGCACACACATACGTATAAAAGTACTAAAATCCCCACACTTGCGTTTGATGATTGATTTGATTAGCTTTATTGCGTTGTTACTTCCTACCATTCACAGTCGGTCGTTGATTCACAGTTCGATTATCGGTCGATTAGTTTAATTATACAACACTTACTCCAAATAATACGAAAATCAAAATGAAACTAAAATGAAATTAATCTTTATTAATCTTTAATTCCAATAACAGTCAACACTTGACTTTGACTTTGACTTTGGAAAACACGGGGTGTTACAGTCTCCCCTCCTTTAGGGAATTTCGTCCCGAAATTAGGCCGAGAACCGTACATCGCCGTGTGATTTTACCTATTTGATGCTTCAGATCTATCTGAACAACTGCGGGTACTTGGCCTTCATGTCACTTTCGAGTTCCCAAGTGAACTCCGCGCCCCGTTTGCCTTCCCATCGCACTTTCACAATAGGAATGCGAGAGCGTCTGAGTTGCTTGGTTTGTCGGTCCATGATTTCGACAGGCTTTTCCACGAAGTGCAGCGTCTCATTGACCTGAAGATCGTCGAGTGGTATTATAGCGTCGTGGTCGGCTACGCATTTTCGAAGGTTTGAAATATGGAAAGTCGGGTGGACATTGCTGAGTTCCTCCGGTAATTCGAGTTTGTAGGCAACTTTACCGATCCTTTCCAGAATCTTAAAAGGTCCAACAAATCGAGGCGCAAGTTTCCCTCTTTTGCCGAATCGGACTACTCCCTTCCAAGGCGATACCTTTAGGAGCACGTAGTCGCCAACTGCAAATTCGCGGGGCCTGCGTCGTTTATCGGCGTACATCTTTTGTCTATCCCGGGCCTTTACCAAATTTTCCCTTATTTGGTGGATCTTGTCAGTCGTTTCTTGTAGAATCTCGGGCCCAGTCAATTGTGAATGACCGACCTCGTGCCATACAATAGGCGAGCGACATCTCCTACCATACAAGGCTTCGAAAGGTGCCATTTCGATGCTGGAGTGATAGCTATTATTGTACGAAAATTCGACCAACGGTAGGTGTTTGCTCCAACTACCACCAAAATCAATAACACACGCACGGAGCATGTCTTCAATAGTACGAATCGTTCTTTCAGTCTGCCCGTCGGTTTGCGGGTGGAATGCGGTACTCAAATTCAGCGTCGTACCTAGAGCTGCTTGAAAAGTTTCCCACAATCTCGATGTAAACCGAGCATCGCGATCCGAAATGATGTCTCGAGGCGTACCATGATTCTTAATGATCTCGTCGGTGTAGATTTGGGCTAGTTTGGCCACCTTATAGTCTTCTCGTATTGGCAGAAAGTGGGCTGATTTGGTTAGACGGTCGACTATAACCCAAATACTGTCGTGACCTGATGGCGTGGTCGGAAGCTTAGTTATGAAATCCATAGCTATGCTTTCCCACTTCCATACGGGTATCGGCGGTTGTTCGAGTAAGCCTGAGGGTCTTTGGTGTTCAGCCTTGACTCTCGCACAAGTTAAACAGCTACCAACATATAGAGCAATATCCCTTTTCATCCCAGGCCACCAGTACTTGTAGCGAAGGTCTTGGTACATTTTGTCCGCACCGGGATGAATGGAATATCGGGATTTGTGGGCTTCGTTCATGATAATCTTTCGCAAATCTGTCCTCCTCGGAACCCAGATTCGGTCCAGATAATAGAATATCCCGTTGGCTTTGCTCACAAGCTGAGTTCCATCGTGATAGATTCGTTCTTTCTTCAACGTACGCTCGTTAAAGCAAGCGTGTTGTGCTTCGCGGATGAGAGCTTCGAGGTTATACTGAGCCTGGATGTTTCGAACACCTGTCACGTAATTCTTTCTGCTGAGGGCGTCTGCAACTACATTCGCCTTGCCTGGGTGATAACGGATCTCACAGTCGTAGTCGTTGAGAAGTTCTACCCATCGGCGTTGACGCATATTGAGTTCCCTCTGGTTAAAGATATGTTGTAGGCTCTTGTGATCGGTGAAGATCGTACACTTTGTACCATACAGGTAGTGTCGCCAAATCTTTAAGGCAAAGACAACGGCGCCTAGCTCAAGGTCATGGGTTGTATAGTTCTTCTCGTGGATTTTGAGCTGTCGAGATGCGTAAGCTATAACCTTGTCTCGTTGCATGAGAACACAGCCAAGTCCAAGGTTTGAAGCATCACAATAGACAACGAAGTCATCGCTTCCGTCCGGCAGTGTAAGAACTGGTGCATGGCACAGCATGTGTTTGAGGGTTTGGAAAGCAGTTTCCTGCGCGGTTCCCCACACAAAAGGCTTGTCTTTATGAGTAAGGGAGGTAAGCGGTACAGCAATCTTTGAGAATCCTTCGATGAATCGCCGATAGTAACCAGCTAATCCGAGAAAAGAGCGAACTTCTGACGGATTCTTTGGCGTAACCCATCCCTTGACTGCCTCAATCTTTGCAGGATCAACGTGTATACCCCGACTATTCACAATGTGACCCAGAAATTGAACCTCCTCTAACCAGAACTCACACTTGGAGAATTTGGCGTAGAGTTGGTTTCCCTGAAGCAACTCGAGAACCAATCGCAAATGCTGCGCATGTTCGGCCCTCGATCTGGAATAGATCAGGACATCGTCGATAAATACAATGACAAAACGGTCTAAGAACGGTTTACACACGCGATTCATTAGATCCATAAAGACCGCGGGTGCGTTGGTCAAACCAAATGGCATGACAACAAATTCGTAGTGGCCGTATCGGGTTCGAAAAGCGGTTTTGGGTATGTCTTCCTCTTGAATCCGCAACTGATGGTAGCCTGAACGTAGATCAATCTTGGAGAAACACTGAGCACCTTGTAATTGGTCAAACAGGTCATCGATTCTTGGTAAGGGGTATCGGTTCTTGATGGTCAGCTTGTTCAATTCCCGGTAATCGATGCACATCCGGAACGACCCGTCCTTCTTTTTGACGAAAAGGACTGGTGCGCCCCATGGAGAAGTGCTCGGGCGAATGAAGCCTTTTTCAAGTAACTCTTGGAGTTGGTTTGAGAGTTCTCGCATCTCAGAGGGAGCGAGTCGATATGGAGCTTTGGCTACTGGGTTGGCTCCTGGAATAAGGTCGATTCGAAAGTCAATATCACGGCTTGGAGGTAATCCAGGAAGATCATCAGGGAACACCTGAGGAAATTCTCGGACAACAGGAACATCCTTGACTTCAACTTTCTTTCTCTTGTCCGTCTCTGCTACAACAATGTTGGCCAAGAAGGCTCGATATTCCTTGCGGAGATATTTGCGAGCTTGAAGACAGGACATAAGCTTGAGATCTTTCGCAGTAGTTTCACCATAAACACATAGAATATCACCACTAGCTAGCACAAAACGAATCATCTTATCGGAACACACAACTTCAGCACGGTTTTCACGAAGAAAGTCCATGCCTACTATGACATCGAAACTTCCGAGTTGCATTGGGATGAGATTAATCGGGAATATATGGTTGTTGAGCTTGAGAGTACAATCACGGAGCACAGAATTGACAGCAATGGTTCTTCCGGTAGCGACTTCTACTTCGAAGGGTGTCGAAAGATAAGAGCGCTTACGTCTAAGGAGCTTCTCAAATTCAAATGACACAAAGCAGTTATCGGCTCCAGTATCAAACAAACATGATGCATATATACCATTCACAAGGAACGTACCATTGACCACGTTGTTGTCAGCTTGAGCCTGACGTGCGTTGATGTTGAAAGTTCTGGCGTGAGCGGCTTGTTGTTGAGGCTGTTGTTGTTGTTGCTGGGGTTGTTGAGCTTCTTGTTTCACCACCCTGTTCGGGCACCGGTTTGCGAAGTGGTTAGGGTCACCACATGCGAAGCAGGTCCGAACATTGTTTGTTGGGGCCTGTGCAGCTTGAGGAGCTTGAGGAGCAGGGAGTAGAGCCTGGTTGACAGCGGCTTGAGCTTGAGCTTGACGGGGACCATAGCGACAACTCGCAGTGAAATGGCCGTAGACATTACAGTGGGCACAGAATCGGCAGGCCACACCCACCGGGTGATGATAGGAACATGTAGCACAGAGTGGGTGGGGGCCGGTGTACGCACGCTTTGCTGGCGGCGCATTGATCACTGGCGCTGAACGCTGTGGCTGTTGCTGCTGCGCGGGTACAGACTGTAGTGGAGTAGCAGTGGTTGCGGCAGCGCAACTCTTCTTCTTTCTTCTCCTTGAGGACTTGGAGGCTTGAGCAGTAGGGTTGTCGGTTGATGCAGTAGTAACTTGATGCAACGATTTGGATGGCTTATCCCAGACACCAGCCTTAACTCGCTTGTCGTTAATCTCAGCAGCGAGTAGGTAGGTTTCCTCGATCGTTGCGGGTTTGGCGGCGTGAACAAAATCTGCGACACAATCCGGAAGAGCACGGATGTATTTCTTGATGGTCATGTCGGAAGTCTTGACCTGGTCGGGACATATGATACTCAATTGCTTGAAACGAGCGGTAAGACCAGCGTTGTCGCCCTCCTTTTGTTTGATACTCCAGAACTCATCCTCCAACTTTTGGCGTTCGTGGGGAGGACAGAACTCGTCCATCATGATCGATTTCAACTCCTTCCACGTCAGCTCGTATGCAGCGTCGTTCCCGCGCTTGTTCCTTTCTGCGGTCCACCAGTCCAAAGCTCGCGACTGGAAGACACCGGTAGCATTGAGAGTACGGAGGTGATCTGGGCATCCGCTTTGACGAAGGGTAACTTCCACAGAGTCAAACCAATGAAACAGAGCCGTAGGGCCATCTTCACCGGTAAACTCTTTTGGCCCACATGCCTTGAATTGTTTGAAGCTAAAAGTAGCTTTGTTGGAGTCTTTGGGCGTGAGGGTTCGGGATTCCTCAGATGACTTGCTTGCGTTCTCGAATACTTCACTCACAGCCTTTGCTACTGTTTTAGAGAGGATAGCAGCAAGACGACGATCTCTCTTCTCCCGACGAGTAAGACGTTGACGAGGCCTTGATGATGACGACATGGTCTGCAATAGACATCGCCATAGGGCTCAACACAACGAATTCGAATCTCGCACGCCTTAGTTTACTAAAGCTTAGAATCACGTCACATCTCTCGTCACGTAACGCATATAATCACATTGCACATAATCATAGAGGCACATAAGCACAGAAGCAATTAGGGCACATAAGCAATTAGAGCACATAAGCAATTAAGCAAATAGAGCACTTAATTCCCTAAACACGTACACACTTTCATCATAGAGGCGGTCAGAAAACGGAAACCTATAACCATAAGTCGAGTGTCATTCGTTTTGCGTATCGGATAGCACCACATTGTATCGTCTAACTTAATCGTATAGCGTAGCATAGCACACTACTCTCGTTTAGATCACATCAACAGGAATTCGAATCGAGGTAGGATAGCAACAAGGGTCACGCAGATTGACAACAAATGGAGTAACCAGCAAATTTTAAAACACGTAAGCAGGTAAATCATATAAAATCAACAAAGCAACACTCGAAATTGGAGAATGGATTGTCTGCGGCTACTAGACTTTGACTAACCATGGCAATTTAACTATTCACAGTTGACTTGTCGTCACTTTCGACTCTAGGGGACATGTTTCTGCCTCGATTCTTGGGCATTATGCATGCGCATTCTAGGCCATACTCATGAGTTCAGGTCGTTGGAGTCCGTCATTTGCCTTGGCGAGATAGAATAAAATTGGAAAAACTGCCAAGGTTAGGGTTTCACCCCTAGCTTAGCAATTTCTTCCTTGTTTTAAGAAAATTTAGAGGAAGTTTTCATCAATTCATGGGTTTCAGCCCCGAATTTGGTATATCTTTCCCCTGTTTTGTTAAAAAAAATCGCACAAAATAATTGGCAAAATTTTGTAATTTAGGCAGGAATTTGCGGTTTTCACTCCTAATCCCGTCCAAATTACAAAATTTGGCTCGGAGTTCGGATGTAATGATAGAATAGAAGGAAACAACATAAAATAAGCACATAAACTTGGTCTCTTGGTTTCTAGCTATAGTCTAGGTCTCTAGGACAGCGATCCGGACTAGATCGTGTCTAACCTAATTCCCTATAGTTATGGCTCTGATACCAATCTGTCACACCCCAACCGATGGCGGAATCATCGGGGCGCGGCACTGAGCGAAACAGATTGTTCAGAAGTTTCCACAACAACTATCATACAATTCAGTTATATAACACGTCCCATACCGTGTCCCAAATAATAACAAGTTATCATAGAAATCAACCAAACAATATGGGAACTGTTCCGACAACTCAAATTCTTAATTATTACAGACCAAATGTAAATATTGTTTTAAGACCTCTAGACGACTACTGTGGATCTTACTGACTACAGGTGCCAGTGCAAGATCTACAGATAATTATGGCCCTGGAACAGGTACGTGGACACTGTCCTAAGGTCACAGGCTCCTAGAAGTTTATTATTGCCTCGCTTCCCTAGCACGCTAGTAGCTTAAACACCTGTCACATACGTTAAAATAAAAGTCAATACATATAATGTAAAGGTGAGTACACAAGTTTGATATAGCATATAAAGTTCGAATAGTTTACGCATAACCAAGCACGTACACAAGGGCAAACGATGCATGTAAATTATCAACATGGGACCATCGATACCAATGACTTCGGGTTGACTGTCCGAGACAGTTCGCAATACATGATTACCACCGTAATCCATGCAGGTAATTGTCCTTAGCAACCCCCGTGTGAACGGGTGCTGAGTCCAAACTATAGTACTACGTTGCTAAAGCAGGTAGATAGCACTCCACGTGTAAACATAATAAACAGCAATCATTTAGACAAGTAATACATGTAAGTAGGTTAGCGTTCAAATAGTTTTGAGTTGTTTGTGAATTTGGTAGATTACGTATGTAACACCCAAAAGTGCAGAAAGCAAAAAGGGATCGAGTATACTCACAGTGATTGATTGTGGATTGAAGGGAGCACTGAGAATAGATTAGCCTGAATAGTTCGATCACACAATGATGAGTAACGCGAAAAAAAGTAAAACAATGTTACTTGGATCGAGTAGGCCATTCGATCGGACAGCAGTTCGATCGAGTGGGCTGTTCGATTGGTTTGAAAAATCCGTTCGAACATCCATTCGATCGGCTGGCTGACTCGATCGGCTGGTTCCTTCAAGTGGATTGTTTCTTCCTTTGATGTGAAGGATGTGTTTGTGTACGATGGTTTGTACTACCTTTCAAGTTGGCCGATCGAACAGCTATTCGATCGGTTAGCCCAACCGATCGGTTAGCACTTCGTTGTTTTCAAGTATGTCACTCGATCGGCTGGCATGTTCGATCGGGTGACATTCCAATGTTTTGAAAAGTCTAAGTGTTGAAGTATAGTATCTCATGATTCGAGCAGTAATGTTTACAATCGAGTGGCTCGATCGATCGAACAGAACCTCGTCAATACTACACCTTGTGAGTTTGAGGGACTAAGTGCTAGTCGATCGGTTAGCCTAACCGATCGGCTGGCATAGTCGTTCGGTTGAGCTGTTCGATCGAACAGCCTAGCCGTTCGGCCAGCTTCTCGATTCGGTTAACCTCTCACTTAACACTTGGTTATTCCCGTTAATTGTGGATGCTTTAGAGATATTTTGACTACGAGTTGAACCACAAAGCTGAAGTCTCCATTTAGCCTACTGACTCGAGCAGGAATCACCCAAACTCGGTCAGAGACGGTTTGGAACCCAAGTTTAACGTTTAACCCGGAATCGGTATATCTCTCGGTAGAACCCGAATCCTGAACCATGTGTTTGTTTAGATTGATTTATAAATCGGTTCAAGCTCGTTTTCACCGGTTTGAGTGTAAAAGAGTTGAAAGATAGATGAAAACCCATCTTCCAATCCTTTTCCACCGTGAAATGTTAAGATCCTTGGAAGATTTTAGGTTATTGATGTGGAAATCGGTTAGATCTAGCTTATTCGTGGCTGAATGAAGTCAAAAACATGAAGTTCTTGATGAACACCAAGAACACCATGATGACATCACTCAAGAACACCTGGATCTTGGTGATTTCATGGATGAAATTCAGATTTTGAAAGATAGAAAGATGGAGAATCGATTAATGAACAAAAACGTACAAAGATTAGAGTGAAATACTTACAGGTTTGAGAGAAATCTTGGATTTAGTGAGAAGAAGAGGCTGGTCGGTCAGAGCTTTTCCAAAAGTGGAAAGTATGACAAAGACAGCCCTATTTATAGGCTTCCAAAAGAGGAAAGGTTAGCTGATCGAACAGCATTCCTGATCGAGTAGCTGTCCGATCGAACAGTCCTGTTCGATCGGCTAGCCTGTTCGATCAGGTTGCCCTGTTCGATCGGCTAGCCTGTTCGATCAGGTTGCCCTGTTCGAACGGCTTGCCTGATTTTGAGTGTTTCGCGACGATTTTCGATATTTCGAGTTCGATGAATGATAATCTGAGGATGATAGAATTCCTAATCAAATTACTTTTAGTCCCAACTACTATATCTAACATACAAGCATCCTTACAACTTGTTTCCAAAGTCGGTTTCGATTGAGTTTGATTCACCTTCGAGTCTTGATTGATTTGATTGATTCACCACACACTTTAACATAAAAGTAAACATGCACAAATAACACATAAGGCACACACATACGTATAAAAGTACTAAAATCCCCACACTTGCGTTTGATGATTGATTTGATTAGCTTTATTGCGTTGTTACTTCCTACCATTCACAGTCGGTCGTTGATTCACAGTTCGATTATCGGTCGATTAGTTTAATTATACAACACTTACTCCAAATAATACGAAAATCAAAATGAAACTAAAATGAAATTAATCTTTATTAATCTTTAATTCCAATAACAGTCAACACTTGACTTTGACTTTGACTTTGGAAAACACGGGGTGTTACATGATGATATCCAGATCTTAAATCTATCTTGGAGAAATACCTAGCTCCTTGCAATTGATCAAAAAGATCATCAATCCTAGGTAGTGGGTATCGATTCTTAATCGTAACCTTATTCAATTCTCTATAATCGATACACATTCTCATCGATCCATCTTTCTTTTTCACAAACAGTATTGGTGCACCCCAAGGGGATGAACTCGGTTGTATGAATCCTTTGCTTAATAATTCATCTAATTGCTTTTTCAATTCTAGCATTTCGGTAGGTGCTAATCTATATGGTGCTTTGGCTATTGGTGCAGTGCCTGGAATTAAATGAATTCTAAACTCTACTTCTCTATCAGGTGGTAATCCAGGTAATTCTTCTGGAAAAACGTCTGGGTATTCTGACACTACCGGGATGTCCTGAAGTTCCTTATCCTTAGTGTTAATGATTACTGAAATCATGTACATCATTTCCTGCTTTCTCGAATAACTAGCCAATTTCATTACTGAGATGAATTTTAATGGCTTTCGAGGTCTATCTCCAGTAATCAAAATTACTTCTCCTGTAGGGGTTTGAATTTCTACTGCATTTTTGTCACATAGGATTCGTGCATGGTTGGCTATTACCCAATCCATTCCTAATACTACATCGAATCCTGCTAAATTCATTGGTAACAAATTTGCAGAAAACTTATGGCCTAATAATTCTATTTTTCCTTCTTGCCAGATTTTATCTATTTTTACAGAATTTCCTTCTGCGGTTTCTACTGTGAAGTTTTGCCTAAGAGTGGTTAATGGTAACTTAAGATCTTGGCAAAATAAAGTATTTATAAAACTTTGGTTCGCACCAGAGTCAAATAATACTTTTGCAAATACGTTGTGAACTAAGAACGTACCAGCTATCACATCTGGAATGAGTTCAGCCTCTTGAGTGGTTAGCTGGAATGCTCGCGCATTTCTCTTGGTTGTTCCTTCAGCTGGTTTGGCTTGGTTAACTACAGGTTTAGCTAACTTAGGACATTCAGATTGAAAATGACCTCTTTCTCTGCAATTATAACAAACTTTTGTTTTCTTCCTGCAGTCTTCTTCCCTATGTCCTTTCATTTTGCAAAAATTGCAAACCATGTTGCATTGTCCATAATGCTTCTTTTTGCAAATTTTGCAGAAAGGAGATGAGGAGGATTGCCCAGTTCCTCTTTTCTTGACATTACCCATACGAAATCCTTGGGTAATCTTTTGAGCTAATTCCTTCTTGCGATCTTCCTCTCTTGTGCGTACCAATTCATCTGTTAGGGTATTAGCTAATTCTACAGCATCGTCAATAGTACGAGGTCTCGCAGCTTTAACGATGTTTCGGATTTCACTAATTAAACCCCAGATGTAACGAGAAATAAGTACCGGTTCTGGCGAAGCCAGTGATGGCACTACCCTTGCGTATTCAAAGAATGTCGAAGTATATCCCCGACAATCTACTCCTAGCATACGATGACTTAGGAACTTGTTTGCCATTTGTTCCTTCTTGTACTCGGGACAGAATTTTCTTTCAACAAGACTCTTAAATTCTTCCCAATTCATTGCATAGGCTACCCTTCTTCCTTTTGCCTGGAGGACCGTGTTCCACCATTCGAGTGCTCCTTCTTTGAACAGATTTGATGCATACATCACTTGATCCTCTGTGGCACATTTGCTTATTGCAATTACTGCCTCGGTTTTCTCTAACCAACGCAGTGTTGCAGTTGCCCCTTCGTTACCTGCAAATTCAGCGGGTTTGCAAGCAAGAAATTCTTTGTAAGTGCAACCAGACGTTGCAGCTTTCATTCTTTTAGGGAGTGGGGCCTGTTGCGGATCATGATCGTCATGATTGCCGCCTCCATTTATGTTGTTACTGCCGTTATCTTCTGGAATACGTTTACTAGGAATTAATTGTGGTTCGGCAGGTTTCTGAACAGCAGCTACAATTTCTGGAATAGCATGAGCTATCCCTTGGGCGATAAAGTGCTCGATATCTTGTCGAGTTATATGTTGATCTTCTTGTTCTTGCTCAGATTGATTTACTTCATTAATTGGTTCATTGTTTGCGTTTTCCATCTGCTAATTGGTAAAATTATTAGTGTCTAACTTATCAATGACAAAATTCACATAGATACACATAGATTATCACAACATACGAATATGACCAAAATTGTCGATTTTTCGACTTTTACTTTGTTATGGTATATTGTATATGCATCCATACACACCGTATCTTACAGAGTTTTATTGCCCATTTTATAGAATTTTAAGTTACTATCATACAATACGGCTTTCTGTGGTTTAACTGACTGTTCTAGTAACGATGCTGCCTCTCATCGTACTTCCAAGTTAGATGCTCTCCCATTTCCCTGATCCTATTACCTGTACCTATCAGTTCTTCACCGAACTGACGAAGTTCAGCTAGGTTTTCATTACTCATGGGAGGATTTGGGAGTGGTTCTGGGTCAAATTGTGGAAGGAAGCTATAAGGACTGTTAACTATATTTTGGAATTGCCAGTCATTAGTCCACCATTCCTCCATTTTGCCTAATGGTCTGGTATGAACTAGTGGGTCTGGAATAGCTGGTCCTAGGTTTAGTGGGAATTGAACTGTAGTCGGGTAAGAGAAGAGATTATCGTTGATAGGTTCTAAAACATCACAATTCTCCAGTAGGCGATCTATTTCGTCCTGGAACGTGATTTCCACAGACTGTTTAGAGCTTTCGCCAATCTCTATTCCCTTTTGTTTCAGATCTATTCCTATTTCCTTTTCGGGTGATTTTGAACTTTCTCCAGTTTCTATTTCCTTTCCCTTGCTCACACTCACAGGATTTTCTATTTTAGGGAGTTTCCTAGTGGCAGGTTTCCTACGGCGCACTTTCCTCCACCCTACGTATCTTCTCTTCTTTTTAGGTTTGGCTTTTTCCAGCGGTGGAGCTTGGAATTCCACAGGTTCTTCTATGTCAGCAATGTAACCAGTAAAGTCATGAGAGACTTCGATAGGCACTGGATATAAGTTGAGATTCTGGAATGCTTCCGACATCTCATTCATGCTGCATAGTATATATGCAAAATGTAATGTTAAAACTTTGGAACAAAGTTTAACAAACAAACACTGAAGTTTTATTGCATATTACTTTTTGTACAGAAATAACGGAAATAAACACACTGGGATTTTATTTATTTACGGGATTGTGATTTTTCTTACTAGCCCCAACTTATTGGATATTTAGAGATTAGTATTTCTACTACAGTAGCTAGCATATAGAGATTTGCCCATTTCCCGTCTATTTTATCTTCCCAAGGTGTACTATTACCCAACTCTTGGACTTCTGGGTTAAACCTAACTCTCTTGGTTCGGGGTTTCTTTGTCTCCTGACTCTTTTTAAGTATCGAATCCCTTTTCTCTGGGGAAAGTGGATTCTCATAGTTTGCCTTGCGGACAAAGATTCCTTCTTCTAGGTTTACTGGGTTTCTAGAAGAAGATGCCACATCTAGTTTGTGGTAGATAGCAGACAGCTTTTGCTTACCCATACTGTAACTAAAAATAGCCAGTTAATAAAACATATAATCACCGAATAATAATTAGTAAAATTAAGTATTTTTCCAAATACTTAATTTAGGCTTAATCAGTGGCTCGATCAGTGGCTCAATTTAATTATTAGCTCTGATACCACCTTCGCTGTCACGGCCCCCGACCCACCCTAGACGGAGTCGGGACCCGCGAGGCAGTTCCCGTGGTATTTAATTTATGCGGCAGCGGAAGTCTTTTTACAACAGGATCTTTTCACCGTAAAATGCTCGTTTAATATATTACACCAAGTTTAAGGGATAAATCCCATAATTTACAATAAGTTGATTTCACACAGAAATCTTTATTTTTCAAAACACGTTTTATTGGTTTATTTACACTGAGCCACTTCTCTGAGCTTGATAGTGCTTTACTGCACTTTTCCTGGATCACACAGATCACCTGAAACATGTTTGAAAAAGGTTTTGTCAGCGGGGAAATACTGAGTGAATCATTCTATTTTCTAAAACGACCCGTTAGTTATAATTTACAGTATTAAGAGCGATTACAATGTTTCTATCAACCAATTATCAAGAATGGGTATTTGTCACTCGATTCATTTCTGTGACTGTGGTCATACCACTATTGGGTCCCGTTGCCCTAATAGTGACGGTGTACTCACACAGAGTAATAATAACTCACATAGAGTAATATTCACTCACATAGAGTGATAATAACAGTAATGTGCACAATACCCCACATACCAGCTGTAATTTGGTGATTACAAAGACTTAACCCCTGTAATTATAACCTTGAAAATAATTTGAGGTATTGTAATACTTACTCACAAACGGTGAGAAAACAATTTAAAAAGAAGAATGACTCACATTGCAGATTAACGAGCAATAGATATAAGCCTACTGATTAGCCTTGATTACACCTAGTTTTAACACAATGCACACACAGGCAGGTTAGTAACTAATACAGCAGTTACGACAATTCACGAGATTAAACCTTCACAACGATTAATCAGTGCGATACTCGATAATTCAATCGGATTCACAACGAATAACAGAGCATAGTCCGAATTCGAACAGCACTCTAATATTCAAGTCGAAATCACGACGAATAATCAAAGTACAAGCTCAATTGAGCAGCACCCGGACTATCGTTGGATAGTTATAATCGATCGGACGTTGAATCGTAATAGCGATCGAGTTATTACCCTGATTGCGGCAGCGTTTCGATAATTGTGTGTGTTATGAACGAATTCTGTTATAACTCAGCGTATACAGCGAGTTTTTCCGTCGTTCAAGTGCCAAATTTCAAGTCCCAGACTCCTCTATTTATACATGAAATTTGACACCGTCGCGTAGCGCGAGGGGTACCCCCTATAGGCGTCGCGCTACGCGAGTGGTAACCTATGTTCATAGGGTAGCTACGTGTGTAACTAGGCTTGCTGTGTTGACAGATTTATAAAATTCGATTTTTACAATTGGTTATGAAGATAATCGTTGGCTAGGGTTTATCCCCCCCTGAGTTTTAGGGGCCCTGATCCTGATTCCGATTGTTCTGGAAATTTTAGGGTTAGTGCAGAATTACTTGGGTTTCTTAATTAGGGTTTCCTTAATAGCTAATTACCATCCTAATTATGGATTTTAGTGACAGTTGTTACAACCTAACACCAATAACTCCATAAACATGTATATATAGATTTGACATAAATTATTATTTTACAACATGTATATATAGATTTTACATAAATTATTATTTTACATAAGCTTCAAAAACACGCTTATAACATATCATACTTTTAAAATGTAGTTTTAACTAGATAATGCCCCGTCTGCGTTGCGGGGCGACAACCGAATAATTCTCAATTAAAAAAACACTACTATAAGTTTGCTAAGAAAAAAATTAAAACGATGATAAGACCGTAATTTTAGGCTCAAGGCAAAACTGCAACTTTTCAGTACTAATGAGCGAGTGTTAGACAGCTCCTTCACATGAAAAAAAATTTAAATCCAGTCAACCAATTAAAACAAAGAACTTTTATAGTTTTGCTATAAAAAACTAAAACGATGGGAAAAACGTAATTTTGAACTGAGAGAGAAATCGTAACTTTAATTCAGGGATAAAATCGTAAAATAAATGGACCAATGGGGGAGTGCCAAGCAGCTGCCGGCATGACTGTAATTTTTCACTGGGGGAAAATTGTAATATAACCAGGAAAACAAAAAAAATGATGGAGAAAATGTAAATTTAACTATAATGAATAATATTATTTGATGTAACAAAATTTTATTTGATTAGTGAAAATTACGATATGAAACCGTAACTTGTTAAGCATGAAAAAAATGTGGTGTGAATTTAATTTAAGGGATATTGGTTTCTAATAACCCTTGTTAGACGTCATTGGCTATTGACAGTCTCGCCTTTTTTTATTCCCTATGACAGTCCCACCTTTCAACTATTTTTCTTCACCGGTCATCGGTTAAAAAAACTTAACGGGATTAAGTTTTTTTCTGAATTACAAACTGACATTTTAGGACTTTTGATCAGAACGAGGATACGTGTTGAATGATGCAAAACTTACCTTGCAATTGTGCTCCAAATAACGAAAATGGTGCTTCAATTCGGGTGTTTAAACTCCAAATTAACAAAAATAAGTCGTTTGGAGCACCGTTTCGAGGTAAGTTTATATCAATAGACTCATATCCTCATTCTGATAAAAAGGCCTAAAACGTCAGTTTGTAATTCTGAAAAAACTTAACCCGTTAAGTTTTTTTAACTGGAGATCGGTGAAGCAAAAATAGTTGAACGGTGGGACTGGCAGAGTGAATAAAAAAAAGATGAGACTAGCAATTACCAATTATGTCTAATATAGATTATTAGAGGTCACTATTCCTTAATCTAATTATATCAAAATCAAAGTATAAAAGTATCTACAATGACAATTTCAAACGTGATAAATGTGTCACGTCACCTGCACATCAAATCAATTCCAAACACCTAATTCTGCTCCAACGCTACACAATTTCAAACACCTTAAGACATATTAAAAGAATCTACACTATATGTATGGGAGATGTTTCAAATGGATGGCATGTTATGTTTGGAAATGTAGGCGAACTTAAACTTACACACAAACAAACGGAGAGTACAATATGTCACAAATGGTAGTGCCTGTTTGACATTTGGATGTTAATTTTAGAAATTCCAAACCAACGCCACGCACCGTGGGATAAAATATGTCACATATGTTTTTTTTTTTTTTTAATTTTAGTGTAACATACTTTTATAGTGTAACATCAATGTATAACACTATTTTTTATACTGGTTCGGCTGAACCCGTAACCTTCTATGTAGCTACACACTTGGTTTTAAAGGACCCGTCCCCATAGAAAAAGTTTAATTAAACTTTCCAACTACCCCTCGCAAAATAAATGTTTGGCCCTATTATTTACTACCAAGCCTAAATTTGCTCCGCTTCTCTGTTGCACATCTCACTAAATGCCAACAACCACACATTTCTCCACTTAACTTCTCATATAAATATATATCTACACACAAACACAAACACAAACACATACAAAGTCACAAACAAATGGCTTCATCACTTCCTGTTGATTCAACACACCGCCCTCACATCGTACTATTTCCATTTATGTCCAAAGGCCACACCATCCCGCTACTCCACCTAGCCCGCATGCTAGTCACCCGCGGGATCACGGTCACTATTTTCACCACCAAAGCTAACAAACCATTCATTGCTCAGGTTCTTGAAACCTGCCCAGATGGTAATTCCATATCCATCATACACCTTCCGTTTCCTAATAACATTGAGGGCATACCTGACGGTATCGAGAGCACCGATAAGCTACCTTCGATCTCTCTTTTCCCCCAATTCGCTGTCGCGACAAAACACATGCAGCCTCACTTCGAAATGTCACTCAAAAACCTCGGAAATGTCACATGCATTGTTTCCGACGGGTTTTTGAGCTGGACGCTTGCGTCCGCAAACAAGTTCGGCATCCCTCGGCTATCGTTTTACGGGATGAACGCGTATTCAACTGCGGTGCAGCATTCTGTAACTGTAAACCAGAGTCTGTGGGGACCCGAGTCGGATGATGAATTAATCACCGTGCCCGGGTTCCCCTGGATTCAAATCACACGGAATGATATTGATTACCCATTTACCCAACGTAACCCATCCGGTCCATTCCATGACTTCATAATGGAGTCATTTGCCACATCGATAAACAGTTACGGTACGATAGTGAACACCTTCCAGGAGCTGGAGCCGCGGTTTATAGACTACATAAACCGTGAAATGAAGCCCACACCTTGGTGTGTAGGGCCACTTTGTTTAGCCGAGCCGTTCGGCTGCTCAGATAAACAGCCGAACGGCTCGAACAGCTCGAAATGGATAACGTGGCTAGACCAGAAACTTCTCCAAGGATGTTCTGTGTTATACGTCGCATTCGGGTCACAAGCCGAGATATCAACACAACAAATGGAGGCCATATCAAAAGGTTTAGAGCAATCCGAAGTTAATTTCTTGTGGGTAGTGAGAAACCGCGAGTCGAATGTTCTTAGTGAGCTCGGAGATAAGGTAGGAGACCGAGGGATGATCGTGACGGAGTGGGTGAACCAATTGGAGATACTAAAACACGAGAGTGTGAACGGGTTCGTGAGCCACTGCGGATGGAACTCGGTGTTGGAGAGTATATGTGCGGGGGTGCCGATTTTGGCATGGCCCATGATGGCGGAGCAGCCGCTGAATGCGAGAATGGTGGTGGAGGAGATAAAGATCGGGTTACGGGTCGAGACGTGTGATGGTTCGGTTAGAGGAGGGTTTGTGAAGGCGGATGGGTTGAAGAAGATGGTTAAGGAGTTGATGGAGGGTGAGAAGGGGAAAGAGGTGAGGAAAAGGGTTAAGGAGGTTGGCGCGGCGGCCAAGGCAGCGGTGGCGGACGGTGGTTCGTCGTGGCGGACGTTGAACGAGCTCATAAATGAGGTGGAGAGTGTTAGGAACAAGGGGAAGAGTGATGGAGAGAGGTGAATTTATGGGTGGTTGTTAAATACTTTAATAATACACTTGCTTAGAATTGATCACTTGTATTAATGGTGATAATTAGTTGAGTGGACTAAAGGTTTTATGTGTGGTGTTTTATTGAAATGGTTTCGGGACCACAATGAAAGCACGAAAAGAAGGATTCAGGAGAAGACAGAATGGCCTAGAAAGAAGGTAAACATTATTTATGCAATTCATCTTTTAGCCGCTTGGGTCCTATGGAAAAATAGAAACAAAAAAGTGTTTGAAGATACACTCACTAATCCAGGTATGATGGTGGAAAAAATAAAAGAAGAATCGTTCGACTGGATAAAGCTAAGATCAAGGCATGCGGGAATAACATGGAGTGAATGGCGGAGTTTTTCATTTTGGAACAATGTAGCCTAGAATCAATTAATTATAATCCTAGTTTTTACCTAGTTGTAATGGAACCATGATTGTACTCTTGACTAGTAGATTCGATATATAGCTCCTTGCTATATGTCGTATCTTTTGGTTTTAGATGAATAAAGTTTTGTTGTTGCTGTTCAAAAAAAAAAAGAATAATCTAAATCAAAATAATTGATTGCATTTTGATATTTTATTTAGAACTACTTAACAAGTCAATCAAGTCAAATCTGAACACTCAAGATTTGTCTTAAGCAGGTAATTATCTCCAATGGTGCATTCTAGAGAGTTATAAGGTACATCCAAATATCTTGGTGGACGGTTGGATGCATCCGGAATCAAAAGATTGTGAGGTCGTTTGAAATTCCAAACTTAAGAGCATCTTCGTCGCACATGATGTGGCAAGGTCTTAATTTCTGGACTCACCTCATAGACCCAACCTTTGCGTTGGGGGAGGTGGTTCGAGGCCGCCCCAAGTCCCCAAGTCCCCAACAGACCTCGATGGACCGAGGATCGTGGTGACCACACACAAACCATATTGTGGTAACCACACACAAACATTTTTTAAGATATATTTTTATAGAAAAATAGAGTATGAAGTGAAGGTTCGTGTTTGGAAGAAAAATGGAAGTTTTTAAGTTGGAGTTCTAGAATGATATTGCATGTGGAGGTGAAGTTTTGAAAACCAACCCAATGGTTCACACTGAAGAAGATGCTCAAAAAGAATTGAGTGATTGTAAGGCACTCTCATACACAAAAAATATATATCGGGCCAAATATAAAAATTTAGCAATTCTTTACTTAAAATAAAGAGAATAGATAACTATTAATAAATTATTTATACAAAAACAAAAATAAAACTTTTCCGACATGTAACATGTTAATTATAATTAATAAAAAATTTAAATGTCGATTCAAATGTCAATTGGCTAAGCCAATCATAAATATTTCATATAACCAAAACTCCAGACCATTAGTTTCTCGATTAGTTTGGTTATTTCGGTGTTGCATGTTATTAAGTTTTTTTGCGCATTGCTAACCTTTGATGATGATGTTAGTGATTAAAATACTCAATAAATATATTTAAGAGCATATACATTATTTGACTTGTAAAACGTGATTAATATTCAATTCATAGTTTTGGTATTAGGGTTTGTGGTATGTAATTATGCATAAAACATATAATGGATGAATCAAGGAATCGAAGCAAAATTCTTTCATGAAAATGGCTAAGTTTTGTTATCCGCTATATGCCACAAATTTCTTGTCAACTTGTCTTACGTTTTGAGATTGAACTCAGACTCCATAGGAACTCAACTTTATTGAGTTTGAGTTTGACCTCGTATAAGTAGAGAAAATTCCAACCTGTTCAGGCCCGACATTTAACAAGCCTATGTTGCCCATACAGCCGGTTGTACTTAATGAAATAGGGTCGGCAATCTATACAAACCACATTGCATGTTGCAAAGACTTCCAAATACTCGCTTCTAGGAACAAATTTTATTGTAATTTTATTTGAACAATTCATTTCCAAATTAAAACCCGCACATAATTGTTGTAAGAAAAAGTCCTTGTGCACTCACTCAATTAATCATATTTTTTCACCATAATAGACTGCGGTACAAACCATGAGTGCAACTGTTGCACCTTGAGTTACTACACGAGCTCGCATCAATGTCTGACCCAACTCCGAATTCCCTTTCTTAAAACTTACCAAACCAGCTGTCAACACTCCTGCCGTGATCAAGGCACCTGGAACACAGAACCGTTCTAGTTGGAAGATATGATTTGATAAGGTTTCCTAATAATTGTAATTGAAAGCCAACAATACTTTAATTCGCTTTCATAGATTAATATAAGCAAGATGCAACAAATCACATTTTTCACATACGAAACTAAAATCAAAGCATGATCATATGTCGATTTGCAAGCAATATAAACTATCAATAATGGATGAGAAATTTATTGATTTGCAACCATAAGGGTTTGAATAGAGGTTAATACCGATTGGAACGAAGGGATTCCTGACACGCTTTATCTCTGGAAACAAGGATTTGATTTCACGATTAGTGGCTTCCATGTTCTCCATTTACAAAACTTAAAAAATATATCGAATCTCGCTTGATCGCAAAATGCAATACCTAAAGGAAATCAAAATGATGATACGGATGGATTAAACTACCCCTTCCTTTTTTTTGGATTTTTTGTTCTTGCTCAGTTTATATGGTCAGGGATAAAATAGATCTTACTGTTATGTTTAGACGTTTAGTTACAGAATTCACCCCAAGATTTGGTTAGACTGTTAGTTTTCCCATTTTAAATCAACCATATGCAACTTCCCTATTTCCCCCTACTTTTTATAAAATAAAAAGTATATAGTAAATTACTCTTTTCACTTTTCAATGATTACATGAAACTTCAATCTACGTTTACCGCGTGTCACACATTTTGTTCACTTTATAGTATGACAATAATTTAATTCTTTTCAATAAGGCTATGCAAAGCATATGAAAACACTTGGGTCTTTTTACCCTTCGATTTATAAAAAAACAAAAAAATATATATATATAAAAAGATTAACACGTCTCTAAGGCTACACGGTATGGGGTCCGTCCCCCATCCGTCTTAGACCGGCGACGGTCTGAACACCGTGCCGCCCCCTCCCCCCCCCCCCCCGTCGTCCTCGTTCGATTCTCGCCGTTTGCGACGTTCCAAAAAGTGGGGCCCAATTCCAGAAAGTTACCGTTATAAAAAAAATTCCATTTTTTACAAACAAACAAACGGTCATATTTATAAAATATATATATTTCCATTCCATTTTCACTTTCATTCACAAAATTAACCCTAAAATTTCATCTCTCTCTCACATAATTTTTATAAATCTTCTTCCACTTTTATAAATCTTACACTCTTTCATGGATCCCTTCAACAACCCGGACAACCCGAACAACCCGAACAATCCCAACAACTCGACCCAACCTAATGTTTTCTCGGTTCCAGGATATTATCCGACGCTAGAACCGAACCAATTCTCGCAATATTCATCAAATGCGTTTGCTTCATTCCAACACTCGCCAAACCAATTCGCTCGAATGAGAAAATCCGAATTTCCGATGAAAAAATTCGGCTCAAGGAATGGGAAATAATATCGATGAATGTCGAGGACGAACCCGAGCCGAAACGTTCGATGTTTAAAAAACTACAACACGACATCATGAAAAAAATCAAATTATTTAACTCTATGTTTTTTTTATTAAGTCTTTGGTTTTTTTTTATTAAGTGTATGTTTTTTTAAGTGTATGTTTTTTTTTATGTTTATGTAATGTGGTTTTAATATTAATGAAAATATTTTGTTAGTATATTTGTTAAATGTTCAAAAAAAATAGAAGACTAAAAAAAATAAAAAAAAACATAAAAAGTGGTGGAGGACTATGACTAGGACCATCCTACCATGCCCTCTAGTTTTGGAGGATGGACCATCTTTGGGAGGAATATGACGTGGCGCCTACGTGGCGGATCATCCTCCAAAGATGGTCCATCACCATACCCACTAGCCTAACAAAATCCACACACATCTTGCTACTCATTCCACAATTCATCACATCGGCATAGTATGATCTCGTCAAGTGGACATGTTGATGGTCAGGGGCGGAGCTTTAAGGGGTAAGGGGGTGCATCTGTCTTCGCTAATGATTCAGTTAATAGTGTGATTTTTCTGATTTTTTAGTCCGGAATTTTTAAAATTATAAAGGTCCGTCTCCCGTCAATTATTTTGCCTAAAAATTCCCTACCCCTACTAAATTTATTGTCAAAAAAAAAATATACATATGTTCATATTGAATTTAAAAAATGTGAAAAATGAGGTTGTTAATAATTTTTATAATTGTTTTTAAACTTGAAGTGAGTTTAAATAAAGTCTGAAACTAGTTTTTATATAAATAAAACTTGAGAGTTCAAATTTAGGTTTATTTACATGTAAGAACGGTCCTTCGAATGAATGAAGATAATTTGGTTTATTTGGAGTTATTATTGTTTGACCTGACCTGAATCGAATAGCGACCCGAACATATAACCCGAAACATAGTAATAGAATTTTTTTTTTTTTGGTCCCATGACTTTTCGCCCCCGTGAAACTTTTGGTCAAGCTCCGCCACTATTAATGGTTAAGTGATTTCTTTCACATGTGAAATGTTAAAAGTTCAAATCTTACGATGTATATTATAGTGTATTTATCTTAGAAAATCTAGGAGTTATTGTTAAATAAACTTGTTATGATGGTGAGTCATTTGGTTTGCCACAAAGCTTCAACTAGACTCATATATATTTGAGGTTAGTAGTTTATGAAAGGAATATTGGATTTTATAATCGCAACTATTCGTCGTTGGTCGTCAACAGTTCCAACTAAAAAATAACTACTGGCAGCCTTAACTATTGACATATTGGCATCCAATGGACCTTGACTAACAGAACCCTAACGCTGTTAGTCTCCGGTCACCGGTAAACCGTTTTTGTCCAGAAAAAGGTTTCTAAAGGCCCGATCTAAAGTTACAAAGAGGTTTAGAACAAAAATGTTGAATTTTCCGGCCAAAAAGTTGACTTTTCTGGCCAAAAGAAAGTTTTCCAGCAAAAAATGAATTTTCTTGCGACTTTAATAATTGGGGCTTTTACGAGAAAAAGGTTCCTAAAGGTCCGTAATAAGGTTACAAATAGGTTTGGGACGAAAATGTTGAATTTTACGGCCAAAAATGAGTTTTTCAGCCAAAAATGTTTTTCCGGCGACGGAAGACTAACGGCGTTAGGTTTCTGTTAGTCAGGGTCCATTGGATGCCAATATGTTAATAGTTGGGACTGACAGTGGTTATTTTTAAATTTGGGACTGTTGGCGACCAACGACGAATAGTTGGGATTATTAAAATCCAATATTCCTTTATGAAATGATAAAATCATTATTTTGTTAAAAAAAAGGTTATTGGATTTTAAAGTTTAACATGTTGGCCGATTATAATCCCAAATTAAAAGATTCTCAACAACAATCCCAACTTGTAAAAATTTGGCCTCCATCGATCTTTTTCTAACTAACGTCTAACCCAGTTAGTTATATGCTGACGTGCCAAGCTTATGTGGCATAACCCTTAGTGATTTGCTGAGATGGCTGCTTATGTGGCACCACCACCACCACCTTCAGCCATCGCCGCCCACCACCACCACCACCTTCAGCCATCGCCCCCACCACCACCACCATGGTTTTTATCCAAATATTAGGCTTGAATCTTAGAATATCGATAAAAAAGAAACAATCAAAGGAATATAAGCCTTTTTCTTATCTTACATACAAAATATCCAATTCCTCTTGAAGTTTTTAGATTAAATTAACTTACCACACTTCCTTGTGCACGAAATTGGATGAGCAATCTTCATAAGCTTGATGATTTCATCAATAATTGGTAACGTTTTGTTAGTTTTTCCTTGTTGTTGACGATCCACGCACACACACGCATGATTCCTTGTTTGCTTTTTTAGGAACAAAGTATGAACTCACTCACCTTTATAAATTTTATGGTCATTAATCTAAATTAACCTCTCATGTTTACAAGATATGTATTTTAAACCCAAAGTTATAGAATAATTCTAAATCCTTTTTCAAGAGTATGAATAATTCTGAATCCTACATAAAGGCTAAGATCTGATCTGCCCCTCTCTCAATCTTCATAAACAGGATTTGCCCCTTTCCTACCACCTCAACCAGTGGCGGATCCAGAAGAATTATTTAGGGGTATCCTAACTTTTTTTTACCTGGGTCCGTCTCTGAGAATTCGAGGGTCCCTAAGGTCCATGTGCGGCTTAAAAACGGGCCCTTAAAATATTCTTTTACCAAAAGTCATCAATGAGAATTCGAGAGCCCTTAGAGTGCCTCAGCAACTCATTCATTGATCAAGGCCGTCAACTGGGCTTGAGTTAGGTTGATACGTCCTCCGCGTCCGTTCATGATCTTCACAATGAAGCAACGTAAGTGAGAAAAGTGACACGAAAGTGCGTGAGTGTGGGATAACAGGAGAGAGTAAGCACACAAGGTTCAAATAGCAATTATCACGTTAATTAATGTACAGTGTGAACTATCTAACCGACAATATAACATAAATCATACCACCTATGGTGTCGAGTCTTGCACGTGGAGCGAAGCGTCGTTGTGGATCGTTGAGCAATGTACAGGTTATAGTCTGGTTTTATCAAAAAGCTTTTCCCTTTTTAAAACCAAGTTCACTATAACCAATGGCTCTGATACCAATTTGTCACACCCCCAAAATCCACCATGCGGAGTATCACCGCTTGGAGGCGTGACATGACCAGGATCGAGCCACCAATCATATGGAACAACGTAATTAAGTAAATAAAATCAACCACAATACAATTGGTGACCAAAGCTAGTTAACTAAGTTCAGATTAAACAGCGGAAGCATTAAAGGTAAAACCCAAAACATAAGTTCATAGTTCATAAGTTTAAAGTCAAAAGCGTAAGTTTAATAAGTTCATAAGGATTTAAATATTAAGCACGGAACATAACAGTCCGTATCCCACAACGACTCCTTCCTCGGGCAAGATCCATAAGCATTTAATGACATGTAAGGCATGTAACAACGTGTCAACAACAAAGTTGAGTGAGTTCACGGTTGGTTGATTAGGTTTAAGTTGTTTCTGAAAACGTGGTTTGTCTTTCGTTGGCGTAATTGACGTGGGGGTTACCCCGTAGTTGAAAGTATGATTAACCAGTTCATTCTTTATTACCCAAATCATATCCATGATTAGTGGGGGCTTCCCCATGTGAACCACTAGACCGTACCATATCGACTACTAACGCAAATAAGTTGTGCCCTACATCAGTGTCTATCATCACTGACAGTTTGCCATAGTCCATTAGTACACACCCGTCCGACTGGCACGGTGTGAGGTTTGTTAAACCTAATAGCGCTATTAACTAATGACCCGCTCGCCATCGGCCTCGGCGATTAAGTCGATATAAATTGAGGACTTCATGATAGAGTTTTGTCTAGTAAGTGTTAAGGTTGTTGTCCTACCCAAGGAGGACGAACGTACGTAGTGTAGTTCCTTTCGTGAACTTTAATTTGGTACCGTATAGGTAATGTCTCCATATCTTAAGCGCGAAAACAACTGCTCCCAATTCCAAGTCGTGCGTAGTGTAGTTCCTTTCGTGAACTTTAAGTTGGCGCGATGCGTAGGCAATGACCTTGTCACGTTGCATCAACATGCAACCAAGTCCTTGGATGGAAGCATCGCAATAAACCACAAAATCATCTGTGCCTTCAGGCAATGAGAGGATAGGCGCGCTACAAAGTCTATCTTTCAGGTGCTGAAATGCGGACTCCTGTGCATCACCCCAACGATAGGTGACACCTTTCTGAGTCAGTGAAGTGAGAGGTTGCGCAATCTTGGAGAAATCTTTGATAAACCTTCTGTAATATCCTGCCAAACCCAAGAATTGGCGGATTTCTGTTGATGTACGGGGTGTAGGCCAGTTCTTGATCGAGTCAACCATGGATGGATCCACATGAATTCCATCCTTGTTTACCACATGGCCTAGAAAATGGACTTCGCGATGCCAGAAGTCACATTTCGAAAACTTGGCATACAACTGTTCTTTTCGAAGAAGTTCCAGAATAAGCCTCAGGTGTTGCTCGTGTTCCTCCTGACTCTTAGAGTAGATCAGGATATTGTCGATAAAGACTATGACAAATTTATCCAGGTAAGGTTTGCACACTCGGTTCATGAGATCCATGAAGACCGCGGGTGCATTCGTTAATCCGAAAGGCATAACCAGAAACTCATAATGGCCGTAACGAGTTCTGAATGCTGTTTTGGAGACGTCCTCCTCTCGAACTCTCAGCTGATGGTAGCCTGACCTTAGTTCAATCTTGGAATAGAAGCTCGACCCTTGCAATTGGTCGAATAAGTCATCAATACGTGGAAGAGGATAACGATTCTTCACGGTTACCTTGTTGAGCTCGCGGTAGTCAATACACATTCTGAAGGTACCGTCTTTCTTCTTCACGAATAACACTGGAGCTCCCCAAGGCGAAGAGCTAGGACGTATGAAACCCTTTTCTAAGAGTTCTTATAGTTGCGTGGACAGTTCTTCAAGTTCTGATGGAGCTAGACGATAAGGTGCTCGAGCTATGGACGCTGCTCCAGGAGCTAGCTCGATTTGAAACTCAACTTGACGATGAGGCGGAAGACCAGGTAATTCCTCAGGAAAGTCGTGCACAATAGGTATGTCTTCTATCTTCCTTTCTTCCGAGGATGTATCAGAAACAAGGGCTAGTATAGCAGTTTGGCCCTTTCGTAACCACTTCTGGGCCTTAAGGAAAGAGATGATGCCCACAACAGCACCACTCTTGTCGCTACGAATTACGAGGGGTTCTTTACCAGGACGAGGGATGCGGACAATCTTCTCATTGCAAAGGATTTCCGCTTGTTGATGAGATAACCAATCCATCCCAATAACAACGTCGAAACTACCCAGAACGATAGGAATAAGATCAATAGAGAAGGTCTGACCAGCTAGGATGAGGTTACAGCCCTTAACTATGTGTGTGGCTTCAAGACTTTTACCGTTTGCTAGTTCTATAGTGTGTTTGGTGTTCAGAAGCGTTGGAGTGCGCTTAAGCATTTGGCTAATTTTTAAGGACACATAACTAGTATCGGCACCCGAATCAAATAAAACAGTAAGAAAGAAGTCGTCCAGAAGAAACTTACCCATCACAACGTTGGGATCGTTCCTTGCATCACCCTGACCAATCATGAAAGCACGACCTCGGGCGCCATTGCCATTATTGTTACCTCCGTTGTTCCCGTTTCCTTGGTTGTTCTGATTCTGGTTAAGCTGAGGGCAGTTCCTCTTAAAGTGGCCTTCAGCGCCACACTGAAAGCATCCTTTATTGCCCTGCTGTTGCTGCTGCTGGTGGTTCTGTGGAGCTTGTTGTTGTTGTTGGCGATTCTGATTCGTAGGACGCGGGCTCCTACAATCCTTAGCTTCATGACCCAGCTTGTGACATCTCTGACAACGACCCTTGTTCCACTGCCCGCTGTGGTGCAAATTACATTGGTTGCACTTAGGGTGATTTCCCTTGTACCCACCCTGACCTTGATTCCCAGAAGACTGCTGACTGGGGATCCTGTACTCGTCTGTCTTTCGCTGGTGGGATTGAGCTGAAGCAGAACCCTTGCCCAAATTTCCATCCCACTTGCGCTTATTATCATTGGGAGCATCAGAAGTAGTAGCGCTAATACGCTTGGGCACCCTGTTCTGCTCAATTGCCTGATCAGTGAGACGATGAGCCAACTTGATGATTTGTTGTATGGTGCCAAGATTAGCTGAGGTTACTGATGCGTGTGTAGTGTAATATATTTTAGATGTATATTTAAGCCCCTTTTTACACTTTTAGCCAAGTTTTAAATTTATAAAACACGATATTTACTAACACTAAACACACATATGGGGTGCACCCATCGTGGACGTAGTATAGTGTTGGTAAGATACCGAGGTCGTCCAAGGACACAAGAGCTTTTAATACCGGTTTATCCTCAACGTCTAATCAAATCAAAAAGTGAGAAAAATGTTTTAAACTAAGAAAAATAAAAACTAACTAAATGCTGAAAAATAAAATAAAATAAAAACAGATAGACAAGATGAATCACTTGGATCCGACACGTGTGTTAGTATAACCTTTGATTATTTTCGCACTTTTGCACTTGTTTAAGAGATTATCTTAGTTATTGTAGTAGGCCCCTCTTTTGAAGGCGACGTTACCCTCAACCCAGTAGTTTGAGTCAGCAAGGATACAATCCTAAAGGGTCGGATTATTGAAAGATAATGAATTAAGTTATTAATGCAAATTGTGGTAGGCCCCGCTTTCGGCGGTGACGTTACCCTCGGCTAAGTAGTCTGAGTCAGCAGGGATACAGTCCTAAATAGCCGGGTTATAGTATTAATAGTAGTTAACTTATGAGGGGGTCAAAGAGTTTGGATCCCCGCCATCCAATACCTATGGGCATTGAAGGAGATCCTACTAAATTTGACCCAGGTCCCAAGCAGGACCTCCAAACGCTGAACAAGGGCAAGACCCTTACCAAACCGTTCCCTTAACCCCCGACCAGGTAGCCAACATACCTCCATATAGACCGTGGAGATATGAATGGTGAAAATCTTTTATTTTATATAGACAGTAAAATAATGCCAAGACACCACGGACAAACGATAAGGAAAGATCACCTTCAACATAAGTAACTAGTTATTAAAGTCATTAATACAAAACCAAATAAAAAGTGCAAAAGATTAAAAATAAAAAGTATTATACTAAACACTTGTCTTCACCAAGTGATGTAAGAGACTTAGGCAAACATGGCCTTGATTGTCAAGAACTCTTACGATCAATCTTGGATCCCGAGACGACTCACACACTCTATGATGGACAATGGATGATGGTGGTGGATGATGGTGTTATGGTGGTGGTGGGTGGTGGATGAAGTGTGAGAGAGGTGGTGTGCCAAGGGATGAGATGGAATGAAACCAAGCACTCCTATTTATAGGCTGAACAGAAGGCTGGGCACGGCCCCGTGTCCGCTGGACACGCCCCCGTGCCCGTCTGACATTCTCTCTCTTCATTAATTGTAATTCGCAATTACAATTAATGCGCCTGCTGTACTTTCACCACGCCCCCGTGCCAGCTGGACACGGCCCCGTGGTAGGCAATGGAAGCTTCTACTGGTTTGTCTTTTCTGCTGCTTCTTGGGCACGGCCCCGTGTTCGCTGAACACGGGGCGTGTTCAGTCTTCTGTTTTCTCTTCTTTGCCTTGGGAGGTGCCGTTGAGGGTCCGGGCGGTCTACTTTTATTCCTTTTCTTGTATTTATGCTAGAATTAGTTGTCTTTTTGCTTCTTTTGTGATTTTGAGCTCATTTCATTCTGAAAATACAAAAGGAAGACAAAAACACTCTTTTTCCAACATTAGTACTTAAAAAGGGTTAGTTTTATGCCTTAATTGATGTGATTTATATGTTGCATTTTACACACATCAAATACCCCCACACTTGAACTTTTGCTTGTCCTCAAGCAAAACTCTTTTAAATGTGGCTTACACTCCCAAATGGAATAGGTAGAAGAGAAAGTTTTTAGCTTGTCCTAGAGTGTCGGGAATCCAAGGTCTTTGTAAGTTTTATTTTTATTTATTTACAATCCTATTCGTTATGATTTATTTTGAACGTTTCATAAGATAAATTACTTATTTGGGCATAGCATGCCTTATTAATATTCCATTTATATACAAGTTCACATACCTCGCGGGGGATCACTTAACACTCGGCCGAAGGTGTAGATTTTTAGTGAATCACTCGTGAGCGGCATGGAACTTACGCCTTCCATAGGCTTGTCAAGCAATCAATCCTCCTCCTTTTTAACTTTGTACCTTTGTAAATACAAGAGGACTTTTGGGGTGAAGGGTTAGGCTTGGGTTAAAGGTGGTTGGTTGGGTTAGTTAGAAAAAAGGGCGAAAATCGTAAAAAGCGTCGGTTTTCGTGACATACCTTGTTTTTAGTGACTTTTTATTTTGAAGTATTTCTCCAAACAAGCTTTTATATAGCTTTTGTTTGTTTTTGACTTCATCATTGTTTTTTTTTTCATCACATAAAAAAGGCGAGTTTACAAAAAACCGAGCTTGTTACTAAAATAAAGGGTGAAAAATAAAAAGGGTTTTTGGTGGGTAAAAAGGGTTTTGGGGTAATGAAATGAAAGGTTTAGGCTCAAAGGGGCTATCTAGGGGGATTTTGGGTAGGTGGTAAAAAAAATGAAAAATAATGGTTTAGAAAGAAAAATATGGTTAGTCCTAATGCCTCCATCACTTACTTACTTGGGTTTAAGTTGGTAAGGACCGGGAATGTATTGTCGTGGCAAGTTCTAGAGTTGTAAGAACCAAGCGGCTATTCACACAAGAAACGAAAAATGAGCATTTAGTCTAAATATGTATATCTTTATGCTCAATAAAGGCTCAAAACTCACTTTTGTGGGAATGGGTTTTTAATGTGATCAAGTATATATAATCGAATTTTTAACTAGACTTGTTATGCCGTTTCGTAATTTTCTTATGTTGGTTTTTTGTTATCACGACGCTATCGGTTGTAAATTTGTAAAAATATAACCTTTTTAGAACTTGTTATTCCCAACTTAAACTAAGACAAGTAAATGATAAAAAAAAATGAAAAAGTTTTTTGAAAAAAATTGGGGTGTTTAGCGGTTCCAATAGAGTTTTGTGTAAGGCTTGTATTTAGGATTTGCAAAATTCAAGGTTTTAGCATTCCCCCCACACTTAAATTACACATTGTCCTCAATGTGTCCAAAAATAAGGTTTTTGGTTGATTAGAATGTGTAAAAGTAGGTTAAAAAGCAAAGATTTATGTTACTGGCAGTCAGGACACGGCCCCGTGTCCATTGGACACGGCCCCGTGGCGAACTGCCAGTAATGAAAACTTACAGAATATGAACACGGGGGCGTGTTGGGTGGACACGGCCTCGTGTCTGGCAAATAATTGCAGGTCAGTAACCAAACAGCAGGTCTGGGAGATGAACACGGGGGCGTGTCGGCTGGACACGTCCCCGTGTGGATAGTCTGTGCGCCTAAAAAAACAGGTTTTGTCTCCCGGTTTCTCCATTTTTGGGGCTGCAAGTGCTAATGTTTAGCACTTTAACCCTTGCATTGCACCTGTTTAATCACTCAATACCAAACCAAACAAACATAAACCATCCTAAATTACCAACGTTAATTGTCTCCACGCATAAAGTAAAAATAAAACAAAGATGAAAAAAAAAACAGTTAAAGAAAGTAAATTGTTCAACAAGCGGCACGCAGGCCGTAAATTGTTCGATAGAGAAGGGTACTTAAACCTGTGGGCTCATCACCAACCTGCCCCTTGTTCCTTCAAGCCTCCTACTCCATGTCTTCATCGCTACCATCACCTTCACCCCCATGCCTCGCCATGTACTCCCGGATGCTACCGATATCATCTTGTATATCGTTAATGTTGCGCTCGATAGCTCCAACCCGGTGGTATGTGTTGTTGGCGAGATTGTAGGTGTTCCTGGTGCACATGAGGTTTTCCTGCAAAAGATCATGTAAACTTTGAAAGTTAGGAAAACCGCCTCCTTGAGAGGAGGATTGACCCGGATCGCCCTGGGGTTGGTACTGATAATGGGGAGGTGGTGCATGAAGAACTAGAGCCTCCTGCGGGTTCCATGCATAGCCTTGTGTCCTTTGAAAGCTCACCGTCCCGTCTACCGCCTCATAAAGTAAGTTCATGGCTCGGCAAATGTGGTAGTCAACTCGTCCCGACCATGGACTCCTTTCAAAGGACCTTGGGATATTCGTGAAATGCTTGAAAAGACGGTACACCCATCCCCCAAAGAAGATAGGTGTAGGGGCGTGAGCAAGGCGATTTAGGTGCATGTTTCGTAACAAGAGATAAGGAACATCGAGAGGCTTCTGGTTGTGGATGCAGTGAAGGACAACCAAATCTTTCAACCCTACAACGCCACTACTGTCATGACGCTGGTTCAGCGAGTAGGTGAGGAGCCTGTGAATGTAGCGGTAAAGCGGGTCCCTCAGTTTGGTACTCTTGGTGCTGCTAGGGTTGTAGATTCCTTCACCGATCTGAGCCCATGCGGCTTGACGTTCAGTTGCATCCAAGTCTCGTAATCCCCCAGTATTCTCTTCATTCCCCGATTCCTCTTCACTATATAGCCCTATGATAGATCCAAACTATGCCATGGAGGTTGTGAACGTGGTCCCTCCACATCGGAATGTGACCGCCTCATGGTCAAACGGTTCACACCTTGAGTTGAAAATGAAAGTACTGTAAAACTCCATTGTGCATTGATGCACCGACCGAAGCCGGGTGTTCAATGCAACTGCCAGTGGACCTCTCACGATGTTGTTGAATCGGTCAAGTTGATTCACCATGGTTAACAAGTCGGTACATGCCCGCCTAGGGTACTCCTCCGGTCTTGTTTGTAGTATCTCGTACCGTGCCCTAGCGTCAAGTTCGCTTGCGTTGAACCTCGTGAATTTTGACATCTGAAAGAATACATCAAAGGTTAGTATGAAACAAGGATATTTGAAGTGAAACTGCAAACAGTGGGCTGGACACGGCCCCATGTTCAGCGGACACGGCCCCGTGTCCAGGCGTCTGTAGCCCAAAAATTTCATTTTTCATCCCGGTTTCGAAAACCTGAAAATTTTTAGCCCAATAGTAGCGGTTTCCCCCGAAAATGAAACCCTAAGTGTCGTTTTTCCCAAAACAAACCGTTTACCCTTTCAATTTCGTGTTTTTCGGTTCAAGAACAAGGGTTTGGGGTTTTAGTTGGAAATCGAACAAATCTATCAACAATACATGTTTATTTACTTCCTACTATACTAATCTAAACTACTACTAACAGATTTCATCAAAAATTTTGAGTTCGATCCGGATGAACATGAAGAACCCTAGATTTTTCCCCAATTTTTGATGTTTTAACTACATGCAAGTAACTAATCTAACTACTAGAGATGATAGAATCATACCTTGACGTTGTTAAACTCGGTAGTGACGTCGGAAAACTGCAGAAAATCGCCTGGAACCAGAGCGTTTTCGGCTATACGGGGCGTGTGGAATGGTGTAACTGATAGGAAAAGAGGGTTTTATCCCGACAGTTGCCTCGACACGGCCCCGTGTCCAGCGGACACGGCCCCGTGCCGAGCAAGGTTTTTTTTTTTTTTTTTTTTTTTTTTTTTTTTTTTTTTTACGATGTGCTCGTGTGCATGCCCCTTATTTCCAAAAATGGCTAGAAGACTTACCGGTTTTTAAACGTACACTTTCCTGTAACATGTCGGGTATGAGTTTATTCGTTAACCGTTTGAAGTGAGATCTCCTCTTCCTCATCCTCAATGGATCCTCGGTAGAGTTTTAGCCGTTGGCCATTGACTTTAAATAGTATTCCATTTCGAGTTTTAATTTCTACTGCACCGTGTGGAAAAACATGGGTGACGGAAAAAGGTCCTGACCACCTAGATTTTAGCTTACCAGGAAATAATCGAAGTCGTGAATTAAACAATAGAACTTGATCTCCTACCCGAAATTCATTAGATTTAATATATTTATCGTGTAAATTTTTCATTCTTTCTTTATAAATTTCGGAGTTAGAATATGCATAATTCCTTAGCTCGTCTAATTCATTTATTTGACAAAATCGATTTTTACCGGCATTTTCTAAATCTAAGTTCACGTTTTTTATTGCCCAGTAGGCTTTGTGAGCTATTTCTACTGGCAAGTGACAACTTTTTCCATAGACAAGTTTATATGGGGTTGTGCCTATAGTTGTTTTATAAGCAGTTCGAAAAGCCCATAAAGCGTCGTCTAATTTGTCGGCCCATTCTTTTTTATTTATTCCTACGGTTTTTTCAAGTATTCGTTTTAAACCTCGATTAGTCACTTCGGCTTGCCCATTTGTTTGAGGGTGATATGCTGTTGAGACTCGGTGATAGACCCCATATCTTGTTAATATTTTTTCGAGTTGATGATTGCAAAAATGGGTACCTCTATCACTTATTAAAGCCTTTGGTGTCCCGAAACGAGAAAACAGTTTTTTCAAAAATTTTACCACTACCCTTCCATCATTTGTTGGAAGAGCCTCGGCCTCCGCCCATTTAGACAAGTAATCGACTGCCACAAGTATATATTTGTTTCCCTTTGAAGGTGGGAAAGGTCCCATGAAATCGAGTCCCCACACGTCAAAGATTTCACAGACGAGAATGCCATTTTGAGGCATTTCGTTTTTGGAAGAAATATTACCTGATCTCTGGCAGGCATCACATGTCTTTACAAGGTTTTGTGCATCCTTGTAAATGGTTGGCCAGTAAAATCCTGAATCAAATACCTTTCGTGCGGTACTTGCGGCACCATGATGTCCTCCGTATGGACCTTCATGACAATGACGGAGAATTCTTCGTGCTTCATTACCATGGACACACCTTCGGATGAGCAGGTCGGCACACATTTTGAAAAGATAGGGGTCTTCACAAAAGTAATGCTTTACATCAGCAAAGAATTTCTTTCTTTGATGATGTGGCCATCCTTTGGTGACTATACCGCTAGCTAGGAAATTAGCGTAGTCGGCATACCATGGCTCTTGTCTACTTTCCATCATTTCCAAGGATTCCGTGGGAAATTTCTCGTTGATTTGCTCGTCTCTGGTTGTCTCCAAAGCTGGGTCTTCTAAGCGTGAGAGATGATCTGCAGCAGTGTTTTCTGCTCCTCTTTTGTCCTTGATTTCGATGTCGAATTCTTGGAGGAGTAGAATCCATCTGATCAAACGGGGTTTTGCGTCTTGTTTCTTGAAGAGGTACCTGATGGCTGCATGGTCTGTATAGACTACTGTTTTAGAAAGAACAAGATAAGAACGAAATTTATCAAAAGCAAATACCACTGCTAGTAATTCTTTTTCTGTAGTTGTATAATTTTCTTGTGCATCATTAAGAGTTTTACTAGCATAATAAATTGGGTGGAAATGCTTTTCTTTTCTTTGTCCCAAGACTGCTCCAACAGCAAAGTCACTTGCATCACACATGATTTCGAAAGGAAATTTCCAATCTGGCGCTATCATGATAGGTGCATTGACTAGCATTTCCTTAAGGGTTAGAAATGCTTGATTGCATTCCTTGTCAAAGATGAAGGGTGCATCTTTTTCAAGTAATTTTGTTAGAGGCCTTGAAATTTTTGAAAAGTCCTTGATAAACCTTCTATAAAATCCGGCATGTCCTAGGAAACTTCAGATCGCTCTTACGGAGGATGGAGGAGGTAATCGAGAAATAGTTTCTATTTTTGCTCGATCAACTTCCATTCCTTCGCTTGAGATTTTGTGACCGAGTACTATTCCCTCTGTTACCATGAAATGGCATTTTTCCCAGTTAAGGGCGAGGTTAGTTTCCTCACATCAGGATAGCATTCGTTCAAGATTATCGAGGCATTGGTCATATGAGTCTCCAAAGATGGAAAAGTCGTCCATGAAGACTTCCATTGTTTTTTCTATCATATCATGGAAAATGGCCACCATACAACGTTGGAATGTTGCAGGCGCATTACATAGACCGAATGGCATGCGTCGATATGCGAAGGTTCCGTAGGGACATGTGAAAGTTGTTTTCTCTTGGTCTTCTGGTGCTATCGGTATTTGAAAGTAACCTGAAAAACCATCTAAGAAACAATAAAATTTATGACCGGACAATCTTTCTAACATTTGATCAATGAAGGGTAAAGGAAAGTGGTCTTTCCTTGTTGCTTCATTTAATCGCCTATAATCTATACAAACTCTCCATCCTGTGACGGTTCTCGTTGGTATTAATTCATTTTTCTCATTAGTTATTACCGTCATACCTCCTTTCTTTGGGACTACTTGAACGGGACTTACCCACGGGCTATCGGAGATAGGGTAGATTAGTCCGGCGTCAAGTAGTTTGATGACTTCATTCTTAACCACTTCTTGAACATTGGGGTTCACTCTTCGTTGTGGTTGAATTACCGTTTTGTAGTCATCATTCATTAAAATTTTGTGCGTGCACATGGAAGGGCTTATTCCTTTAATATCTACAAGCTTCCAAGCGATCGCGTTTTTGTGTTTTTTAAGTAGGCTAATTAATTTCTCTTTTTCTACGTTACTTAATTTCGATGAAATAATTACAGGTAAACTACCATCTTTGCCTAGAAAAGCATATTCCAAACCTTTAGGAAGTTCTTTGAGCTCAATGGGTGGGTCTTTAGAAGACACCTTATTTTGTGGCTCATCTAGATTAAGAACCTTAAAGGTTTGTTCTATGGCTATCTCTTCTTCGACAAAGTGGTCTTCTTCGTTAGTCGTATCGGGTGGTTCAGCTTCATCTTCAATTAGGGGGTCATTATTGCCAAAAGGATATTTCATTGAACGCTCAAGGTCTATGCTCCTTTTGAATGCCCCTAACTGAAGAGGTAGATTGTTGAATTTCCGGTTTTTCAAAGCTTTATGAGTTTGTACAAAAGGTTTTCCCAAGACTAGTGGAGCGTCATCGAGGATGACAAAGTCGGTTGGGATTATCAATTGATTTGTTTGAACCAAAACATCTTCAACTACACCGATTGATTTTATCACTTTTCGATCGGATAGAAAAATGGGAATTTGAAGTGGAGTAAAATCACTAATACTTAATTTTTCAAAAATGTAGTTAGGCATCATGTTAACACAAAGATCTTTATCAATGGTGATATTGCTAATAAATGAATTTTGAAAAAAACATGGAACCGGTGTAATGTTAATTTCAAAAGGGTCTTCTTTTATTAGCGAGGTTTGATCATTAGTTAACTTAACACTTACTAATTCTTTGATTTTAGCACTAGTGTTTAACTTTTTTAAAAACTTGGCATGAGGGGTTACTAAACAATGATTTTCGAAAGTAGGTGACAAGAGAATAATTTCTTCAAAATTAGATTCTTCTTGAATTTTAGCGTTATCGGACTCACCTTCTTCATTGTTTAACTCATGTGTCGGTTTTTCACTTTCTTGTTCTTCCATTTTTACATTTTCAACTACCGCTACGTTATTATTACAATTTAATTCTTCTCTTGCGCGGGATTCCTCTTCCCTTGCGCGAGATTCTTTCATGTAACGTTCGATAGTTTTAATGTGTTCTAATATCCTATTGGTCACTTCGGTGAGAGAAAAAGAATTTGGATCCTCAAAGCTTGAATCCGGTTGTTCGATCCTTGGTTCCTCATAATACTCATATGAAGTAGATGGTTCACACCATTGTTCTTTATTGTAAGTATATGATGGATAAGGGTCGAAACTTTGTTCTTCATAGTACTCATATGAGGTGGGTTGTTCATGCCATTGTTCCTCATAATAAGAATATGAAGGTGGTGGCTCATATCTTGAGTCTTCAAAGTATGAGTATGAAGGCTCATACCTTGGTTCCTCAAAATATGAGTATGAGGGAGGAGGTTCATACCTTTGGTCTTCATAGGATGTGTATGAAGTTGATGGCTCGTACCTGGGCTCCTCATAGTAGTCGTATGAATTGGATGGTTGATATGAGTTATTATATTGAACCGAGCGTGCGTTACGACAATTAGTGCAATAATTACCCCTATAATCATCCTCATCATAGGTGTAGTTGTAACCTCTTGAGTATTGATCCATAAGAATCACTCAACAGACCACAACTGAGTCTCGAGACCAGAAAACAAAAATAAGACGGAAACAGAAGCTGGACACGACCCCGTGTTCAGTGGACACGGCCCCGTGGTCAGGGTCTGTATCTGGGCGTTTTAATTAAAGTTACTGGTCACGTTGAGCACGGGGGCGTGTTCAGTGAGCACGGCCCCGTGTTCAGACTCTGTATTTGGGTATCTAACTAAAAATATGCAGCACGGGGGCGTGTTCAGCGAGCACGGCCCCGTGTTCAGGCTACTGTAAATGCAAACTAAACTAAAATGCAGAAAAATGTGCGCGCGTTTTGAAAAGGTTTTGAAAAACTGATTAGGCCGTCGATTTTAAGCTTTCTTAAAATCCTTGTGTCCCCGGCAGCGGCGCCAAAAACTTGATGCGTGTGTAGTGTAATATATTTTAGATGTATATTTAAGCCCCTTTTTACACTTTTAGCCAAGTATTAAATTTATAAAACACGATATTTACTAACACTAAACACACATATGGGCAAGTGCACCCATCGTGGACGTAGTATAGTGTTGGTAAGATACCGAGGTCGTCCAAGGACACAAGAGCTTTTAATACCGGTTTATCCTCAACGTCTAATCAAATCAAAAAGTGAGAAAAATGTTTTAAACTAAGAAAAATAAAAACTAACTAAATGCTGAAAAATAAAATAAAATAAAAACAGATAGACAAGATGAATCACTTGGATCCGACACGTGTGTTAGTATAACCTTTGATTATTTTCGCACTTTTGCACTTGTTTAAGAGATTATCTTAGTTATTGTAGTAGGCCCCTCTTTTGAAGGCGACGTTACCCTCAACCCAGTAGTTTGAGTCAGCAAGGATACAATCCTAAAGGGTCGGATTATTGAAAGATAATGATTAAGTTATTAATGCAAATTGTGGTAGGCCCCGCTTTCGGCGGTGACGTTACCCTCGGCTAAGTAGTCTGAGTCAGCAGGGATACAGTCCTAAATAGCCGGGTTATAGTATTAATAGTAGTTAACTTATGAGGGGGTCAAAGAGTTTGGATCCCCGCCATCCAATACCTATGGGCATTGAAGGAGATCCTACTAAATTTGACCCAGGTCCCAAGCAGGACCTCTAAACGCTGAACAAGGGCAAGACCCTTACCAAACCGTTCCTGTAACGCCTCGTATTTCAGCTTTTTTTTGTTATTATTATTTGTTTATTTTATTTATTTATTTTTCTCGTTGAAATTACGGGCTACTTAAACACGGGGATTGGGCTTGTGGGCCTTGGGCCCAAGCCCAAAGCTCACTTAAATCAACCCTAACCCTAAGTATATAAAGGTTGCTATAACCTTATCCTCACATTTTCAAAACCTCAGACCAAACCACGCACACAACTGCTCTCTCTTTCTTCCTCATTTCTTGTTATTCCACAACCCTCCTCCCTCTTGATTTAAAACACATACCAAAAAAAAAATGCAACATATACTACTCTGCTCCCTCCCTCACTCTCGATTACATTCGCAGACAACACACCATCCCCTGCCTCCCCCCTTCTGATCGACAAGACGTACGACCACCACCACCGTCCGGTGGTGGTGCGGCGAAGGAGATAAGAAGATAGAGGGGAGAGAGAGAGGAGAAATCAGGAGGAAGCGGCGGAGTAGGTGGCAGAACCGCCGTGTGCGGTGGCATGGCGTCGGGAAGACTCGGTCCGACGACGTCCTCCTCCGGTAACCTTTCAACTCTCTTCCATTTTCAGTTAAATTTTGCAAGACCATCCATTCTCCGGCCGTTTGGGTTCGTGACAGGTTGTCGGTTCGGGTTTCGGGACTGGCCGACGGCAGTGGTGGTGCCGACAGTGGTGACGCCGACCGTGGATGCCTCGAGTTATGTTCAGTTCGAGTTTTGGTTCAGGTTCACTCCGGTCAGACTTGGGTTCATTTTACTCGGTTTGGTTCGGGTCCCGCTTCGATTCGTGTTTCAAGTTTCGGTCAGTTGTCTTGGTTTGAGTCTCGGTTCAGCCGGAGCCGTACGAAGGATCGACCGGAGATATTACTCATCTTGTTCGGTCTCGCCGAAGTAAACTGCAATCACCGGAGCTTGAGTACGTCACCGGAACTTTGCCAAACAACCCGAAGCGAAGCGGAGTTTACGACGGAACTCGAATCCACATCGTTTCGGTATACGTTTCTCGTTCCTTGTTCTCTTCATTAATTTTCTGTTGAAGTACAAAATCCTATTAACAGTGTTGCGTTCCTTTTCAAATGAAGAAGATGATTTTTAGGACTTGTTTAAGCAAAATGAAAACCAAACTAAAACATCGAGCATTCACGTTTTGTTCGGTATAATGCTTCTAAGCCTCTTTTTTTCTCATTTCTCAATGTTATGAACTTCGAAAATCCACCAAATTGTAGTTTACGTATGCATTTTATATTGAAAAAGAAGGGTAAATTAAATAGGATATATTGTGTCTCAAAAGAAAGAGTAAATATAATAAGATAAATGGATATATATTAAATTTTCAACTTCAGTAAGGGTACTTGCAACTTTCATTTCATTTGCAAAATACAGTTAATTATTAATTTCTTATTGTTATTTTAAAGGGTCAAACAACCAACTTCTTTAAACAACATTTCTATTTTGTTCTTTGTATTAAATTAGTAAATAATTTTCAGTTCCAATATAAGATAAATTAAAGCCAAGAATCTAACTGGGTTAGACACGTAGCCCAGTTGGTCGGGCAGTTCGAGCCCCGGCCTCCTATTTTGTCACTCAATCATTCGTTTTCTTTAAACCTTTATATTAATTTTCTTTCTTAATATTTCCCTAATCCTTTTTATTTATATTTAAGCTTTTACCTTTCAAAGCATTAATCCTATTACTAGTTTTAGTTATTTCCTTTCCTTTTTGGTGGTTAATCATTTTAAAATTTAATAATGTCAATTAATAAATAGTTTTAATATAATTCTTTTATGTCGAGAAAGGCATTATGAGGTACACAAAATTATTAAATTATAAACCATAAGATACTAGGAATTTTATTTAATATATAAATATTAATTAGATTGTTATGGTATGATTCCATATTTAGGTTAATCGATGTCATTCTCTTGGATTCCTCAAATCTTTACCCGTGCGTATTTGAAGAAATCGCAAACGCAACCAACGTGAGTATACTCGTATTTCCCCCTTTTTACTTTTACCACTTTTGGGGTGTAACATGTTTACCTATTAACTTACACATGAACACTTTGTTAAACACATGAACGTTCCTATAACATGCTTGTATACGTGATGACTTGATACTTTAAACTTGGGCTATTCTTATGTGTTGAACTTATCATTAACTTCGTACGAGCCAAACCTTGACATATGTAGCGCTATAGGATTAACGACCCGCCCGTAAACTTGAGGTTATGTCTTGAGCATATTGCGTTTTCTTGGTTTGATATGTTAGACACATGCCATATTTAAGGTTTATCTTGAATCATATGCTTGCCATGAGGAATTGATCACACTTTTTAACTTATGCTATGTACGTACCAAACTTGTATACTCGCCTTTGCTTTTGCATTGAATTGTATTTTTAAACATGTTACAGGTTGATGATGATGAAATGAAAACGGATAGCAAAGATGCCTAAATACTCACTTAGACGTTTAGGTTTAAAGTGTTGTATCAATTTTGTTTATGTTATGTTGAACAATGTTGTTATTTGCTTTTCTTGTAATGTTTTGACATTTATTTTGGAAATGAAATTTGGATTATTAAATTATTGTCACAAATAGCGTTATGATGTCTCGAGCAATCTTCACACTTCGTCTCATCCCGATGTTTCCGCCATTGGTTGGGGTGTGACAGATTGGTATCAGAGCCATAACTATAGGGAATTAGGAAAAATTGCCATGCTTTTTACCTAGTCTATAGTTCTAGAGCTTTATTCTTATGTTTTGCTTGAACCACTTGCATGATACTTTATTTGCTCCCTATTTATTTTCTTTTGGCCTTTTAAACATATATGTCACTTTTGTGTTAATACTTGCTTTATTATTTGTTAATACTTGTTGTAATGTCCTAATCTTTATGTGCCATTTTTTTTACGTGTTATTTTCTTGAGATGCTTCATGTGCTTATACTTATTATTATTTTGAGCATACGTCTTTTTACTCGTTTATACTAAAATCAAAACCACTCGTAATACACAAACGAGACACTTCACCAAAATAGGCGTGAAACCCACGATTTTGTGATCAACTCTCAATCCATCTACTTTTCCTTTTTACATGAAATTCACCATCAAGTTAGGAGTGAAATCCTCACCTTGGTGGAGAAATTCAAATTTCAAATTCTAGTGGACCCTCGTCAAAGTGTTGAAATTAAATTTTGACCCGACGAGTACCAACCACACTTAGGATACGAAATCGTCAAGTTAGGGGTGAAACCCGCACCTTGTCGACTAGTTCCACTCCTTGATTTTCTCATAAATCCCGCCAAGTCTCGGAATTTCAATTGATTTGGGACATGTATTAACCGGAAGGGTAAATACCGTTAACCGACTTGTCGGCGAGAGTATTTCACCTATTAGGCCAAAGCATGCTCCTCAAATTCGAAAGACTTTTCGACCACTTTGGTTAGTCAACGTTCCGTTTTAGAACCATCCAAGTTTTAATCGAACTTACGTTTTATTGATTTTGATCTTTTATGATACAATCATCTCTTTTCAATTTTGAACTATTTTTGAGATTTCACTTTTACACATGCATTATACTAACACTTTTCATACGATTATACAATGTAACTTTATTTATATTCCTTGTAACAAAAATGGAGACATATCATCAAGATAGGAGTGATTTCCTTACCTTGATGACTAACTCCGTTTCTTTTTTTTTTCATCTTACAACGACCTCACCCACGAGTTAGGGGTGATTCCCTCACTTAGATGATCGTTACCAAAACTTTCTTTTAATAGACTTTATTATGTACACACTATCATATTTATACCCAAATTGATTATTATTAATCAAATTCTTATACATCTCAACATGCATTATTTATTTAAACTTACTTCTTAACCCACAACCTATTTTCACAATCACTCACATCCACGAAATTCTTAATATTACCGTAAACGCTCATTTCTTGATTTTCCAAATTTCCTGAAATGCTACTTATCAATTTAGTCGGCCTAATAAACCCATTGCCCACAAAATTTCTTATTCCACGTAATTACAAAAAAAAAAAAAAAAAAAAAAAAACTCATCTCGCATCATTAAACTAAAAATCGTTATTTTTCAATTGAGAGTCAAGCCAACCTTCCATACAAAATATTACAAATATTATCCGGTCGTTTACCAAAACTCTTTTTCAAAATCAATAAAGTATTTTATTAAGAACAATTTTCACGATCACTAAGCTCATATACCAAATTCCTTTTCTAAGGATCGACGTTTTCACGAGAAACTCCAAATTTCAAATTTCTTATTTTAATGCAAGATCCTTTAAAATGATGTAAACTTACTACCTTCAAAAATCTTTTTCATACACCACTCAATACGTAAAGAAACTTCATAGGAACCGACCATTTTTTTTACTTACATAAATTCTTTTAAAACAATAGTAGCATTTCCGCTCTTTTACAAGGTACATCCCGCACAACTGATAGATACTTTACATACCCTTGACATTCACAAACTAGATTTTGCATTCCAAGTCAAACTCAATCTATTTTGATTCGGCGAACCTAACGTTTCGTTTAAACAACTATACATGCATATCATCATAAACGTCTTAGTAGAAACCTCGTGACGCTTTTGTTATATCATACGTTTTACATACTCAAATTTCTCAAATGTTTTATATGCTTAAATTCGTTATGTTTCAACATATACTACATACGTAATCCTTATTATCCGTATCTACACTCATACTCATACTCGTGACAATACATTTTATGTTTATACTTATACTCATACTACTCATACGTTTTATGTTCATACTTACGTGCATATTCATGCTTAAACTTATACTTATGCTCATACTTTTGTTCATACTCATGATTCATACATTCGTACCCGTACGCGAGCGTAATCCGAGGGATTCAGTTACGTGGGTCCCATACATACTTAAGCATGGACTTGCTTATATATTACATTCTTACACGTACACATTCTTAATTTTTTAAATTATGTATACCCTAATTTATACACAACTAGTACAAGCTACGCGGATCATGCGACGATCAATATAATCGCGGGTGCACACGGGATTATAGTGATAGGCGTATGAGAACCATAGAGTGTACTATTGTGTATGGTAAAACACGGAACGTAACGTGACACGAATAACGAAACAGACGTAACACGGCCAAAACATGGTGGATATGCCGCTGGTACTTCCTATATATAAGTGTTTCCACCATGTTACCAAACTTTCGTAAAACGTGCCATGAGAATTTCAGTGTTTTACAGACTTTTTGGACCTAATACAAACTTTAAGCAACTCACAAACGCATTATATCTGATTATCCACGACGAGACTTCATTCTTAACCCGCTACTTTTGTCTATCCGTTGCTTATGCTATTCTTACACTCATAGCCGTTATTAGATCGATCGTTCACCCTTATACCTCAAATATTCTCTGTTGTCTCAAACTCCAAAGCCTCAATTTTAAACATTCCTCTTCTGTTTGCTAAAACCCTTTTAAGTCTTCCTTCTAAATAAATTTCGGGACGAAATTTCCTAAAGGAGGGGAGACTGTAACGCCTCGTATTTCAGCTTTTTTTTATTATTATTATTTGTTTATTTTATTTATTTATTTTTCTCGTTGAAATTACGGGCTACTTAAACACGGGGATTGGGCTTGTGGGCCTTGGGCCCAAGCCCAAAGCTCACTTAAATCAACCCTAACCCTAAGTATATAAAGGTTGCTATAACCTTATCCTCACATTTTCAAAACCTCAGACCAAACCACGCACACAACTGCTCTCTCTTTCTTCCTCATTTCTTGTTATTCCACAACCCTCCTCCCTCTTGATTTAAAACACATACCAAAAAAAAAATGCAACATATACTACTCTGCTCCCTCCCTCACTCTCGATTACATTCGCAGACAACACACCATCCCCTGCCTCCCCCCTTCTGATCGACAAGACGTACGACCACCACCACCGTCCGGTGGTGGTGCGGCGAAGGAGATAAGAAGATAGAGGGGAGAGAGAGAGGAGAAATCAGGAGGAAGCGGCGGAGTAGGTGGCAGAACCGCCGTGTGCGGTGGCATGGCGTCGGGAAGACTCGGTCCGACGACGTCCTCCTCCGGTAACCTTTCAACTCTCTTCCATTTTCAGTTAAATTTTGCAAGACCATCCATTCTCCGGCCGTTTGGGTTCGTGACAGGTTGTCGGTTCGGGTTTCGGGACTGGCCGACGGCAGTGGTGGTGCCGACAGTGGTGACGCCGACCGTGGATGCCTCGAGTTATGTTCAGTTCGAGTTTTGGTTCAGGTTCACTCCGGTCAGACTTGGGTTCATTTTACTCGGTTTGGTTCGGGTCCCGCTTCGATTCGTGTTTCAAGTTTCGGTCAGTTGTCTTGGTTTGAGTCTCGGTTCAGCCGGAGCCGTACGAAGGATCGACCGGAGATATTACTCATCTTGTTCGGTCTCGCCGAAGTAAACTGCAATCACCGGAGCTTGAGTACGTCACCGGAACTTTGCCAAACAACCCGAAGCGAAGCGGAGTTTACGACGGAACTCGAATCCACATCGTTTCGGTATACGTTTCTCGTTCCTTGTTCTCTTCATTAATTTTCTGTTGAAGTACAAAATCCTATTAACAGTGTTGCGTTCCTTTTCAAATGAAGAAGATGATTTTTAGGACTTGTTTAAGCAAAATGAAAACCAAACTAAAACATCGAGCATTCACGTTTTGTTCGGTATAATGCTTCTAAGCCTCTTTTTTTCTCATTTCTCAATGTTATGAACTTCGAAAATCCACCAAATTGTAGTTTACGTATGCATTTTATATTGAAAAAGAAGGGTAAATTAAATAGGATATATTGTGTCTCAAAAGAAAGAGTAAATATAATAAGATAAATGGATATATATTAAATTTTCAACTTCAGTAAGGGTACTTGCAACTTTCATTTCATTTGCAAAATACAGTTAATTATTAATTTCTTATTGTTATTTTAAAGGGTCAAACAACCAACTTCTTTAAACAACATTTCTATTTTGTTCTTTGTATTAAATTAGTAAATAATTTTCAGTTCCAATATAAGATAAATTAAAGCCAAGAATCTAACTGGGTTAGACACGTAGCCCAGTTGGTCGGGCAGTTCGAGCCCCGGCCTCCTATTTTGTCACTCAATCATTCGTTTTCTTTAAACCTTTATATTAATTTTCTTTCTTAATATTTCCCTAATCCTTTTTATTTATATTTAAGCTTTTACCTTTCAAAGCATTAATCCTATTACTAGTTTTAGTTATTTCCTTTCCTTTTTGGTGGTTAATCATTTTAAAATTTAATAATGTCAATTAATAAATAGTTTTAATATAATTCTTTTATGTCGAGAAAGGCATTATGAGGTACACAAAATTATTAAATTATAAACCATAAGATACTAGGAATTTTATTTAATATATAAATATTAATTAGATTGTTATGGTATGATTCCATATTTAGGTTAATCGATGTCATTCTCTTGGATTCCTCAAATCTTTACCCGTGCGTATTTGAAGAAATCGCAAACGCAACCAACGTGAGTATACTCGTATTTCCCCCTTTTTACTTTTACCACTTTTGGGGTGTAACATGTTTACCTATTAACTTACACATGAACACTTTGTTAAACACATGAACGTTCCTATAACATGCTTGTATACGTGATGACTTGATACTTTAAACTTGGGCTATTCTTATGTGTTGAACTTATCATTAACTTCGTACGAGCCAAACCTTGACATATGTAGCGCTATAGGATTAACGACCCGCCCGTAAACTTGAGGTTATGTCTTGAGCATATTGCGTTTTCTTGGTTTGATATGTTAGACACATGCCATATTTAAGGTTTATCTTGAATCATATGCTTGCCATGAGGAATTGATCACACTTTTTAACTTATGCTATGTACGTACCAAACTTGTATACTCGCCTTTGCTTTTGCATTGAATTGTATTTTTAAACATGTTACAGGTTGATGATGATGAAATGAAAACGGATAGCAAAGATGCCTAAATACTCACTTAGACGTTTAGGTTTAAAGTGTTGTATCAATTTTGTTTATGTTATGTTGAACAATGTTGTTATTTGCTTTTCTTGTAATGTTTTGACATTTATTTTGGAAATGAAATTTGGATTATTAAATTATTGTCACAAATAGCGTTATGATGTCTCGAGCAATCTTCACACTTCGTCTCATCCCGATGTTTCCGCCATTGGTTGGGGTGTGACAGTTCCCTTAACCCCCGACCAGGTAGCCAACATACCTCCATATAGACCGTGGAGATATGAATGGTGAAAATCTTTTATTTTATATAGACAGTAAAATAATGCCAAGACACCACGGACAAACGATAAGGAAAGATCACCTTCAACATAAGTAACTAGTTATTAAAGTCATTAATACAAAACCAAATAAAAAGTGCAAAAGATTAAAAATAAAAAGTATTATACTAAACACTTGTCTTCACCAAGTGATGTAAGAGACTTAGGCAAACATGGCTTTGATTGTCAAGAACTCTTACGATCAATCTTGGATCCCGAGACGACTCACACACTCTATGATGGACAATGGATGATGGTGGTGGATGATGGTGTTATGGTGGTGGTGGGTGGTGGATGAAGTGTGAGAGAGGTGGTGTGCCAAGGGATGAGATGGAATGAAACCAAGCACTCCTATTTATAGGCTGAACAGAAGGCTGGGCACGGCCCCGTGTCCGCTGGACACGCCCCCGTGCCCGTCTGACATTCTCTCTCTTCATTAATTGTAATTCGCAATTACAATTAATGCTCCTGCTATACTTTCACCACGCCCCCGTGCCCGCTGGACACGGCCCCGTGGTGGGCAATGGAAGCTTCTACTGGTTTGTCTTTTCTGCTGCTTCTTGGGCACGGCCCCGTGTTCGCTGAACACGGGGCGTGTTCAGTCTTCTGTTTTCTCTTCTTTGCCTTGGGAGGTGCCGTTGAGGGTCCGGGCGGTCTACTTTTATTCCTTTTCTTGTATTTATGCTAGAATTAGTTGTCTTTTTGCTTCTTTTGTGATTTTGAGCTCATTTCATCCTGAAAATACAAAAGGAAGACAAAAACACTCTTTTTCCAACATTAGTACTTAAAAAGGGTTAGTTTTATGCCTTAATTGATGTGATTTATATGTTGCATTTTACACACATCAGTTACGTGACTTTGAATCTCTGGTACAAGACCCTTGAGGTACAGCTCAATACGTTTGATGGGAGGGTCCACCATTGTAGGACACAAGATGGCCAGTTTGTTTGACCTCTTCGTGTATGCCTCGATCTCAGACCCCGTCATCTTCAAATTGAAAAATTCCACCTCCAGCTTGTGGATGTCATCACGTCTGCAGTACTATTCTTTAATCAGTTCTTTGAAACCGTTCCATGGGGTGGCATTAGCAACCGCCAGCCCTAGCAGTTGAACCTGTGCTTTCCACCAGGTTAACGCAGCACCTTCGAGTGTTCCAGTAGCATATTTCACCCTACGATCTTCAGGGCATTCACACATCTCAAAAACAGACTCAAGCTTCTCGAACCAGTGAAGAAGACCTACAGCTCCTTCTGTGCCGCTGAAAGTACTAGGTCGGCAATCCATGAATGTTTTGAACGTGCACACTGGAGGCTGAGCATGCTGACCTGTTGCGCGAGAATAAAAGACAAGTTTAAGCACGAGGGTTGGTTTGCGAAGGTAGGATCTAAACGTCCTAAGATGGGTTGATATGGCAGGTTATACCTCCTGCAGGGACAGCTGCGAGTGCCTCAGCAACTCGTTCATTGATCAAGGCCGTCAACTGGGCTTGAGTTAGGTTGATACGTCCTCCGCGTCCGTTCATGATCTTCACAATGAAGCAACGTAAGTGAGAAAAGTGTCGCGAAAGTGCGTGAGTGTGGGATAACAGGAGAGAGTAAGCACACAAGGTTTAAATAGCAATTATCACGTTAATTAATGTACAGTGTGAACTATCTAACCGACAATATAACTTAAATCATACCACCTATGGTGTCGAGTCTTGCATGTGGAGCGAAGCGTCGTTGTGGATCGTTGAGCATTGTACAGATTATAGTCTGGTTTTATCAAAAAGCTTTTCCCTTTTTAAAACCAAGTTCACTATAACCAATGGCTCTGATACCAATCTGTCACACCCCCAAAATCCACCATGCGGAGTGTAACAACTGCCACTAAGATCCATAATTAGGATGGTAATTAACTATTAAGGAAACCCTAATTGAGAAACCCAAGTGATTCCGCATAAACCCTAAAATTTTTATAACAATCGGAATCAGGATCAGGGCCCCTAAAACTCAGGGGGGGTTAAACCCTAGTGATATTTATCTTCTAAGTTTGCTGTAGAAACGAAATTTATTCGTTTAACTTACTCACCAAGGCTAATTGGGACACGAAACAACCGAGGCTAAGAAATAGACCCGTCGCGCCACGCGACGGGTACACAGGTCTTCTTCGCGTGGCGCGAGGGAGGACAATTTCCAGCTATAAATAGGAGACGTTGGCACTTGAACTTTGGTGTTCATTCGACGTCCAAATTCTCTGTAACCATCGAGTTATAGCGAATATCGTTCACACAAAACACACACCGATCACGAAGTGCTGCCGCAATCAGGGTAATAACTCGATCGCTATTACGATTCAACGTCCGATCGATTATAACTATCCAACGATAGTCCAGGTGCTGCTCAATTGAGCTTGTACTTTGATTATTCGTCGTGATTTCGACTTGAATATTAGAGTGCTGTTCGAATTCGGACTATGCTCTGTTATTCGTTGTGAATCCGATTGAATTATCGAGTATTGCACTGATTAATCGTTGTGAAGGTTTAATCTCGTGAATTGACGTAATTGCTGTATTAGTTACTAACCTGCCTGTGTGTGCATTGTGTTAAACTAGGTGTAATCAAGGCTAATCAGTAGGCTTATATCTATTGCTCGTTAATCTGCAATGTGAGTCATTCTTCTTTTTAAATTGTTTTCTCACAGTTTGTGAGTAAGTATTACAATACCTCAAATTATTTTCAAGGTTATAATTACAGGGATTAAGTCTTTGTAATCACCAAATTACAGCTGGTATGTGGGGTATTGTGCACATTACTAATTTTATCACTCTAGGTGAGTGAGTATTACTCTATGTGAGTGATTATTACTCTGTGTGAGTAAACCGTCACTATTAGGGCAACGGGACCAATAGTGATATGACCACAGTCACAGATCCGGTCGAGTGACAAATACCCATTCTTGATAATTGGTTGATAGAAACATTGTAATCGCTCTTAATACTGTGATTTATAACTAACAGGTCGTTTTAGAAAACAGAATGATTCACTCAGTATTTCCCCGCTGACAAAACCTTTTTCAAACATGTTTCAGGTGATCTATGTGATCCAGGAAAAGTGCAGTAAAGCACTATCAAGCTCAGAGAAGTGGCTCAGTGTAAATAAATGAATAAAACATGTTTTGGAAAATAAAGATTTCTGTGTGAAATCAACTTATTGTAAATTATGGGATTTATCCCTTAAACTTTGTGTAATATATTAAACGAGCATTTTCCGGTGAAAAGATCCTGTTATAAAAAGACTTCCGCTGTCGCATAAATTAAATACCACGGAAATCTGCATCGCGGGCCCCGACTCCGTCCAGGGGGGGTCGGGGGCCGCGACAGAAGGTGGTATCAGAGCTAATAGTTAAATTGAGCCACTGATCGAGCCACTGATTGAGCCTAAACTAAGTATTTTGTCCAAATGCTTAATTTTACTAATCATTATTCGGTGATTATATGTTTTATTAACTGGTTATTTTTAGTGACAGTATGGGTAAACAAAAGCTGTCTGCTATCTACCACAAACTAGATGTGGCATCTTCTTCTAAAAACCCAGTAAACCTAGAAGAAGGAATCTTTGTCCGTAAAGCAAACTATGAGAATCCTCTTTCCCCAGAGAAAAGGGATTCAATACTTAAAAAGAGTCAGGAGAAAAAGAAACCTCGAACCAAGAGAGTTAGGTTTAACCCAGAAGTTCAAGAATTGGGTAATAGTGCACCTTGGGAAGATAAAATAGACAGGAAATGGGCAAATCTCTATATGCTAGCTACTGTAGCAGAAAATGCTAATCTCTAAATATCCGATAAGTTGGGTCTAGTAAGAGAAATCACAATCCCGTAAATAAATAAAATCCCAGTGTGTTTATTTCCGTTATTGCTGTACAAAAAGTAATGTGCAATAAAACTTCAGTGTTTGTTTGTTAAACTTTGTTCCAAAGTATTAACATTGCATTTTGCATATATGCTATGCAGCATGAATGAGATGTCGGAAGCCTTCCAGAATCTCAACTTATATCCAGTGCCTATCGAAGTCTCGCACGACTTTACTGGTTACATTGCTGACATAGAAGAACCTGTGGAATTCCAAGCTCCACCGCTGGAAAAAGCCAAACCTAAAAAGAAGAGAAGATACGTAGGGTGGAGGAAAGTACGCCGTAGGAAACCTGCCACTAGGAGACTCCCTAAAATAGAAAATCCTATGATCGTGAGCAAGGGAAAGGAAATAGAAACTGAAGAAAGTCCAAAACCACCCGAAAAGGAAATAGGAATAGATCTGAAACAAAAGGGAATAGAGATTGGCGAAAGCTCTAAACAATCTGAGGAAATCACATTCCAGGACTAAATAGATCGCCTACTGGAAAATTGTGATGTTTTAGAGCCTATCAATGATAATCTCTTCTCTTACCCGGCTACAGTTCAATTTCCACTAAACCTAGGACCAGCTATTCCAGACCCACTAGTTCATACCAGACCATTAGGTCAAATGGAGGAATGGTGGACCAATGACTGGCAATTCCAAAACATAGTCAACAATCCTTATAGTTTTCTTCCACAATTTGACCCAGAACCACTCCCAAATCCTCCCATGAGTAATGAAAACCTAGCTGAACTCCGTCAGTTCGGTGAAGAACTGATAGGTACAGGAAATAGGATCAGGGAAATGGGGGAGCATCTAACTTGGAAGTACGATGAGAGGGAGCATCGTTACTAGAACCGTCAGTTAAACCACAGAAAGCCGTATTGTATAATAGTAACTCAAAAATTCTGTAAAATGGGCAATAAAACTCTGTAAAATACGGTGTGTATGGATGCATATACAATATACCATAACAAAGTAAAAGTCGAGAAATCGACAATTTTGGTTATACTTGTATATTGTGATAATCTATGTGTGTATCTATGTGAATTTTGTCATTGATAAGTTAGACACTAATAATTTTTACCAATTAGCAGATGGAAAACGCTAATAATGAACCAATTAATGAAGTAAATCAATCTAAGCAAGAACAGGAAGATCAATATATAACTCGACAAGATATCGAGCACTTTATCGCCCAAGGGATAGCTCATGCTATTCCAGAAATTGTAGCTGCTGTTCAGAAACCTGCCGAACCACAATTAATTCCTAGTAAACGTATTCCAGAAGATAAAGGCAGTAACAGCATAAATGGAGGCGGCAATCATGACGATCATGATCCGCAACAGGCCCCACTCCCTAAGAGAATGAAAGCTGCAACGTCTGGTTGCACTTACAAAGAATTTCTTGCTTGCAAACCCGCTGAATTTGCAGGTAACGAGGGGGCAACTGCAACACTGCGTTGGTTAGAGAAACCGAAGCAGTAATTGCAATAGGCAAATGTGCCGAAGGAGACCAGGTGATGTATGCATCAAACCTGTTCAAAGAAGGGGCACTCGAATGGTGGAACACGGTCCTCCAGGCAAATGGAAGAAGGGTAGCATATGCAATGAATTGGGAAGAATTTAAGAGTCTTGTCGAAAGAAAATTCTGTCCCGAATACGAGAAGGAACAAATGGCAAACAAGTTCCTGAGTCATCGTATGCTAGGTGTAGATTGTCGGGGCTATACTTCGACATTCTTTGAATACGCAAGGGTAGTACCAACACTGGCTTCGCCAGAACCGGTGCTTATCTCTCGTTACATCTGGGGGTTAATTAGTGAAATCCGAAACATCGTTAAAGCTGCGAGACCTCGCACTATTGACGATGCAGTAGAATTAGCTAATACCCTAACAGATGAGTTGGTACGCACAAGAGAGGAAGATCGCAAGAAGGAATTAGCTCAAAAGATTACCCAAGGATTTCGTGCGGGTAATACCAAGAAAAGAGGAACAGGGCAATCCTCATCATCTCCTTTCTGCAAATTTTGCAAAAAGAAGCATTATGGACAATGCAACATGGTTTGCAATTTTTGCAAAATGAAAGGACATCGGGAAGAAGACTGCAGGAAGAAAACAAGAGTTTGTTATAACTGCAGAGAAAGGGGACACTTTCAATTTGAATGTCCTATGTTAGCTAAACCTGTAGTTAACCAAGCCAAACCAGCTGAAGGAGCAACTAAGAGAAATGCGCGAGCATTCCAGCTGACCACTCAAGAGGCCGAACTCATTCCAGATGTGATAGCCGGTACGTTCCTAGTACATGACGTATTTGCAAAAGTATTATTTGACTCTGGTGCGAACCAAAGTTTTATTAATACTTCATTTTGTCTAGCTCTTAAGTTACCTTTAACCACTCTTAGGCAAATTTTCACAGTTGAAACCGCAGAAGGAAATTCTGTGAACATAGATAAAATCTGGCAAGAAGGAAAAATAGAACTATTAGGCCATAAGTTTTCTGCAAATTTGTTACCAATGAATTTAGCAGGATTCGATGTAGTCTTAGGAATGGATTGGTTAGTAGCCAACCATGCACGAATCCTATGTGACAAAAATGCAGTAGAAATTCAAACCCCTACAGGAGAGGTAATTTTAATTACTGGAGATAAACCTCGAAAGCCATTGAAATTTATCTCAGTAATGAAATTGGCTAGTTATTCGAGGAAACAGGAAATGGTGTATATGATTTCAGTAATCATTAACACTAAAGATAAAGAACTTCAGGATATCCCAGTAGTGTCAGAATACCCAGACGTTTTTCCAGAAGAATTACCTGGATTACCACCTGATAGGGAAGTAGAATTTAGAATTCATTTAATTCCAGGTATTGCACCAATAGCTAAAGCACCTTATAGATTAGCACCTACCGAAATGCTAGAATTGAAAAAGCAATTAGATGAATTACTAAGCAAAGGATTCATACAACCGAGTTCATCCCCTTGGGGTGCACCAGTACTGTTTGTGAAAAAGAAAGATGGATCGATGAGAATGTGTATCGATTATAGAGAATTGAATAAGGTTACGATTAAGAATCGATACCCACTACCTAGGATTGATGATCTTTTTGATCAATTACAAGGAGCTAGGTATTTCTCTAAGATAGATTTAAGATCCGGATACCATCAGTTGAAAGTACAAGAAGATGACATACCTAAAACTGCTTTCAGAACTAGGTATGGTCATTATGAGTTTACAGTCATGCCCTTTGGATTAACGAATGCCCCAGCAGCATTCATGGACATGATGAATCGCATCTGTAAACCATATTTGGATAAAGTTGTAATCGTTTTCATCGACGATATACTTATTTACTCCAAAAGCCAAAAGGAACATTGTGAGCATTTACACGTTCTCTTAACTCTGTTAAGAAATGAAAGGCTTTATGCCAAATTCTCAAAGTGTGAATTTTGGCTGCAAGAAGTACAATTCTTAGGCCATGTGGTAAATCATGAAGGTATCCATGTAGACCCTGCTAAGATAGAAGCCATTACGAAACGGAAAGTCCCACAAACAGCTATGGAGATAAGAAGTTTTCTAGGCTTAGCTGGATACTATAGACGATTTATCAAAGATTTTTCTAAGATAGCCGTATCTTTAACTAAGTTAACCTGTAAAGCCGCTAAGTTTGAATGGGGACCTAGACAAGAAGAAGCCTTTAAGATTTTAAAGCATAGGTTGACGAATGCACCAATCTTAGCTCTACCTGAGGGAACAGAAGACTTTGAAGTATATTGTGATGCTTCAAAGTTAGGCTATGGATGTGTGTTAATGCAACGCAAGAAGGTAATTGCGTATGCTTCTAGACAATTGAAAAAGCACGAAGAAAATTATACGACTCATGATTTAGAATTAGGAGCCATAATCTTTGCCCTTAAAAACTGGAGACATTATCTGTATGGAAGTAAGTTTACTGTCTATACAGATCATAAGAGTTTAAGATATATATTTGGGCAAAAAGAGTTAAACATGAGACAAAGAAGATGGATGGAGATGCTAAGTGATTACGACTGTGATATTCAATATCACGAAGGAAAGGCAAATGTAGTTGCAGATGCCTTAAGTCGTAAGTACCATGAGAAACAGAAACAAGTTCGTGCTCTGAGGTTAAATCTACAAGTAGATTTAATAGCACAAATCAAAGAAGTTCAGAAAACAGCAATCCAAGATGATGCTGAAGGAATGAAAGGTTACCTAAAAGAATTAGAACAAGGAAATGATGGAATTTGGAAATTCCATAAGAAACGAATTTGGGTACCTAAGCAAGGAGAGTTAAGAAATAAGATTTTAGAAGAAGCTCATAAATCTAGGTATACCATGCACCCAGGAAATAATAAGATGTACCAAGATTTAAGAAATAATTTTTGGTGGATAGGAATAAAAAAGGATATAGCTGAATACGTATCCAAGTGTTTAACTTGTTCACAAATTAAGGCAGAACACCAGAAACCTTCAGGATTACTTCAACAATTAGAAATGCCTATATGGAAATGGGAACTCATAACAATGGATTTTGTTACAAAGTTACCCAAAACCAAAAGAGGTAATGATGCGATTTAGGTAATCGTAGATCAATTAACCAAGTCAGCTCATTTCTTACCAATGAAAGAAACCTTTAGCATGGAAAGGTTAGCACAACTGTACGTGGACGAGGTAGTATCCCTACATGGAGTCCCGCTCTCCATTGTATCGGATAGAGATAGTCGTTTTACATCTCATTTCTGGACAAGTTTTCAGAAAGCAATGGGAACTCGACTAAATCTAAGTACTGCATATCATCCACAAACAGACGGACAGAGTGAAAGGACAATACAAACTCTAGAAGACATGCTCCGAGCATGTGTAATTGACTTTGGTGGTAATTGGGATAGCCATTTGCCATTAATTGAATTCTCCTATAACAATAGTTATCATTCAAGTATCGAAGCTGCACCATTCGAAGCACTGTACGGACGTAAGTGCAGAACTCCAGTATGTTGGGCAGAAATCGGAGAAAGTCAGTTATCAGGTCCTGAGATTGTACAAGAAACTACTGACAAGATAACTCAGATCAAGGAAAGACTGAAAACAGCCAGAGATCGCCAGAAAAGCTATGCAGACAATCGTCGCAAGCCTTTAGAATTTCAAGTCGGAGATAAAGTACTTTTAAAAGTTTCTCCTTGGAAAGGAATAATACGATTCGGTAAGAAAGGAAAGTTGAGTCCCAGATATGTAGGACCATTTCCAATAAGCCAACGGATAGGACCAGTTGCTTATCGTTTACAACTACCAGAAGAATTAGCTGGAGTACATGATGTATTTCATGTATCCAATCTCAAGAAATGTCTATCAAATGAGTCCCTGGTAGTACCTCTTCAAGATGTAGAGGTGAACGAAAAGTTGAAGTTTATAGAGAAACCACTACAGATCGAAGATAGAAAAGTCAAATTTCTCAAACATAAACGACTGGTGTTGGTCAAAATCAAATGGAATTCAAAAAGAGGACCAGAATACACTTGGGAGCTAGAATCAGAAATGAAGCGCAAATATCCTCATTTATTCCAATAAATCTCGAGGACGAGATTTTTCTCAAGGTGGGGAGGATGTAACAACTGCCACTAAAATCCATAATTAGGATGGTAATTAACTATTAAGGAAACCCTAATTGAGAAACCCAAGTGATTCCGCATAAACCCTAAAATTTTTATAACAATCGGAATCAGGATCAGGGCCCCTAAAACTCAGGGGGGGTTAAACCCTAGTGATATTTATCTTCTGAGTTTGCTGTAGAAACGAAATTTATTCGTTTAACTTACTCACCAAGGCTAATTGGGACACGAAACAACCTAGGCTAAGAAATAGACCCGTCGCGCCACGCGACGGGTACACAGGTCTTCTTCGCGTGGCGCGAGGGAGGACAATTTCCAGCTATAAATAGGGGACGTTGGCACTTGAACTTTGGTGTTCATTCGACGTCCAAATTCTCTGTAACCATCGAGTTATAGCGAATATCGTTCACACAAAACACACACCGATCACGAAGTGCTGCCGCAATCAGGGTAATAACTCGATCGCTATTACGATTCAACGTCCGATCGATTATAACTATCCAACGATAGTCCAGGTGCTGCTCAATTGAGCTTGTACTTTGATTATTCGTCGTGATTTCGACTTGAATATTAGAGTGCTGTTCGAATTCGGACTATGCTCTGTTATTCGTTGTGAATCCGATTGAATTATCGAGTATCGCACTGATTAATCGTTGTGAAGGTTTAATCTCGTGAATTGACGTAATTGTTGTATTAGTTACTAACCTGCCTGTGTGTGCATTGTGTTAAACTAGGTGTAATCAAGGCTAATCAGTAGGCTTATATCTATTGCTCGTTAATCTGCAATGTGAGTCATTCTTCTTTTTAAATTGTTTTCTCACAGTTTGTGAGTAAGTATTACAATACCTCAAATTATTTTCAAGGTTATAATTACAGGGATTAAGTCTTTGTAATCACCAAATTACAGCTGGTATGTGGGGTATTGTGCACATTACTAATTTTATCACTCTAGGTGAGTGAGTATTACTCTATGTGAGTGATTATTACTCTGTGTGAGTAAACCGTCACTATTAGGGCAACGGGACCAATAGTGATATGACCACAGTCACAGATCAAGTCGAGTGACAAATACCCATTCTTGATAATTGGTTGATAGAAACATTGTAATCGCTCTTAATACTGTGATTTATAACTAACAGGTCGTTTTAGAAAACAGAATGATTCACTCAGTATTTCCCCGCTGACAAAACCTTTTTCAAACATGTTTCAGGTGATCTATGTGATCCAGGAAAAGTGCAGTAAAGCACTATCAAGCTCAGAGAAGTGGCTCAGTGTAAATAAATGAATAAAACATGTTTTGGAAAATAAAGATTTCTGTGTGAAATCAACTTATTGTAAATTATGGGATTTATCCCTTAAACTTTGTGTAATATATTAAACGAGCATTTTCCGGTGAAAAGATCCTGTTATAAAAAGACTTCCGCTGTCGCATAAATTAAATACCACGGAAATCTGCATCGCGGGCCCCGACTCCGTCCAGGGTGGGTCGGGGGCCGCGACACGGAGTATCACCGCTTGGAGGCGTGACATGACCAGGATCGAGCCACCAATCATATGGAACAACGTAATGAAGTAAATAAAATCAACCACAATACAATTGGTGAACAAAGCTAGTTAACTAAGTTCAGATTAAACAGCGGAAGCATTAAAGGTAAAACCCAAAACTTAAGTTCATAGTTCATAAGTTTAAAGTCCAAAGCGTAAGTTTAATAAGTTCATAAGGATTTAAATATTAAGCACGGAACATAACAGTCCGTATCCCACAACGACTCCTTCCTCGGGCAAGATCCATAAGCATTTAATGACCTGTAAGACATGTAACAACGAGTCAACAACAAAGTTGAGTGAGTTCACGGTTGGTTGATTAGTTTTAAGTTGTTTCTGAAAACGTGGTTTGTCTTTCGTTGGCGTAATTGTCGTGGGGGTTACCCCGTAGTTGAAAGTATGATTAACCAGTTCATTCTTTATTACCCAAACCATATCCATGATCAGTGGGGGCTTCCCCATGTGAACCACTAGACCGTACCATATCGACTACTAACGCAAATAAGTTGTGCCCTACATCAGTGTCTATCATTACTGACAGTTTGTCATAGTCCATTAGTACACGCCCGTCCGACTGGCACGGTGTGAGGTTTGTTAAACCTAATAGCGCTATTAACTAATGACCCGCTCGCCATTGACCTCGGCGATTAAGTCGATATAAATTGAGGGACTTCATGATAGAGTTTTGTATAGTAAGTGTTAAGGTTGTTGTCCTACCCAAGGAGGACGAACGTACGTATTCTACCCAAGGAGAATACGCAGGATTAATATTGGCATCCTACCCAAGGACGATGGCCGTACATATCCTACCCAAGGAGGATATGTAGGTATCGTTTTAATTCTTTAACCCATTCCCAAACCACCGGGAATCCCATGCCTTATAGAAAGTGTGTGAACTCACCTTGGTTTGCTCGGTTAGATTAATTACTCAAATAAATTAGGAAATCAAGCACGTCCTAATAAGGTACAGATAACAATCAGTTTCTCATGCATAACATGTATCCTACGTACGGTTTATTTACTCATTACTTCTACCACATACCGCACAATTCAAACGTCAAGGTACTTTGTTAAGTTATATTATTTCACCCTAAAGTAGTATAACTATCGCACAAAATAAACAAGTATCCATACAAGTGTTCTAATATAGAATATATATTCTAAATATATATTTATCCATTTTTCTTGTAAAAGTCAACCTCCGATACTTTGTATTTTGTAACAAAACCTTTGGCGAAGTTTATTTTGAAAACAAAGTTAAAAATATATTCGTAAACACTTGTTAGAAGAATAATTTTCTAAGTGTCGGATTTTTAGAAAATTTCGCCAGAGTTTCCTTTGTAAATGGAGGTGTCCATGCTTATAAGCATATCATTTTCTTTTGTACAAATCATTCAACAATAACCAATCCACAATATACAACTTCTACTTACCAAACTTGTCAAAAACAAGCATAAACTATAAACTCATGAACTTGAATATTTATGAAAATATGTAGTAACTTACTAGCATACTTAGTAAGTCTTGTTACCTTCCAAAATGTAATTAGTTCTTTAAAAACTTTATTTTTAAATAGTTTAAGTGTTTACAACTTCAAATCATATTTTCTAAAAATATTTCTTTGTGAACTTTTCTTATTTCACAAGGGTTTTCTACACTTGTTTATTTACCAAGAATGTGATTAGTTTATGTAAGATCCAAGTTTTGGTGAAACTCATATTTTTAACTTGGTTCTTTTGAAAAACCACTCATGGATCTTTAGATCTACATGATTATAACCTACTTTGTTTTTTATTTTTCAAGAAATCACCCATTCATTCAAGTTCATAGTTTATGTGTGGATGATTCCATCATCTTACACATTTTTAACTTTCTTATCTTGCTAGATCATGTTTTTAATCATGATCTAGCAAGACTACATGATGATTCACATTATTTCTACTAACAAACAATGATCAATATGCATATCAACTAGTATTTATCATGATATCTTCATCTGGCAAGTTTATGTTCATGTCTTCTTCACAAGATTCATTAGTGTTCTTAGTATTTTGATCACAATACATCATTAACCACTTGAATAACATGAATAATGAATGGATCTAAGTTCTTACCACTAGTTCAAGACTAGGGAAGTTCAAGTGAAGAAATGTGGTGGTTAATAGCACTTGCAAGAGGTCCTTCAACTTTCGAGGACACCAAGCTTCGTTGTGCACCTTCTAACACCTTTGTATGGCCTTAGAATGGTTGAAGAAGATTGAAAGATGATGATGATGGTGGTGGTGGCTCACGGCCGTGACAAGAGGAGGAGGGAGAGAGAAGAATGATGGTGTTGAGTGTTGAATGAGAATGAAAGTTATGAGGTTAGTGTGCAAACTTATAACCCATGTTCTTGTATTAACTTATGTGTAATGTGTTTCCCATGGACCAACAAGATCAATTAAACAATTCAATGAAAATCAAGGGAGGGGTCCCTTGGTTGGAGCCGTAGACATGGGCGGGGGCGGGGGGGGGGGGGTTTATAGGGTTGGGTTCTAACTAGTTAGTTAAGTGTTTAGTTAGGTTTCAAACATAAAGGTTAGTGTTTTAGATGTTATGCAATTATAGGGTGTGTTATGATGTTCGGGGATCATAACTAGCTTGGTAATGTTAAAACAATGCTTCTAGCATTATTTTGGTGTTCCGGGTACTGTCCGGTTGTTCAGTTTGATACCGGTTCGTTAACGTGCTAAGTTATTCCGTTTGGTGTCCTATATATATATATATTTTTGTAACACTTTTAATTCTCAATACTTAGGAAAGCATACAGGACTATTTAGTAACTTTTCTGCACACGACTAGTATGTTAACATGCACATGTAAGTATGACACAGAAATCAGAAAGCAGTTAAGTAATTCAGCACAGTCACCAAGTACTTTAATTAACATTAATGAATCGTATGGAATACATGAAATTTTGAGGGTTGTCACAACACGGGTTACATAAAAAAGTATTATACAATTAGTAATAAGTTTTAAAGATTATAATATGATATTTTTAATGTTGTTTTGAAGTTTTTAAAGATATTATTTAGTTTGTAATAAAAATATTTTCAACAACAAAAAGAACCGAAAACTTATTGTCTTTCAATGTTTGTTAAAGCATGTAGTCTTATATGACTTTTAAATATTAGAAATCCTAGACTTTAAAATGAATCTTATCTAAGTTATTTATCTTTAAAAATATAGCTAGAGTTTAAAAATTGTCTTATTCATATATATCCGTAGAATCGTATGGATAAAACATTTGTATTTTCTTTATGGTTATGTAATATTCTCTTTACATTAAAAAAAGATAATTTACCAAACCATATATTTGTGAAAAAAAAAACTATTTTTGTGTTATTTCATGTATTATTTTAACTTTTAAGCTTTCTGTTGTTTAAAAAAATGTAGGTGCATAAAATTTTCAACGAAGCTTTTGTACTTGTAAAATTATAAATAAACAAAGTAAAAATAAAAAGTAAAACAAATAATTAATGTTTAACAATAAATTAAATAAAGTAAACAAATATTGGGTGTGTTTGCGATTCCTTCTCAAAATGACCTTTTAACTTCTTTAAAACTTCTTTACTCACATCACATTCAATCCTAAATACCTTAGAAGTTCCTTTTAACTTTTCAAAAAGTTAATAAATTAATAAGTTGTGAAAATAAGAAATCCCAAACACCCGCATTATAATTTAAAGTTTGACTTTGCAAATGTGTGTGTTTTTTTTTTTTCATTTCCACCGTTCATTTGGGAGCAACAAAACCATCACCATTACTGCCTCTAAACTAGATATTCGACTTTGTCCTACACTAAACCACGACGATGAGAAAATTACTCATCGACATGGATAACGTTGATTGTTGGTGGTTGTCACATAATGTGTGGTGGATGTTGAATGTGCAAGTATCGGTTACATCTCAGATCGAGAAAAACAACTGAGACGATGACCTATAGGTTGGGGACGACAAGAGGAAGCTTGGCCTAGTTATACATCATTCTTGAAAATAATATAAAGTGAACTCTAGATTCTTTTCATAAAGAAAATGTGATATCGAAAAGTATATATAATTATTAAAGTATGTGATAAAGAAATAAAGTTTAGTATATCAAACATAGATTTCAATCTCAATAATAAATTATGTAACCATTGTAAAATAATAAATATTGTGACTTCATTATATCACTTTTACTTCATAGCCTATTTTGTAACTTCTTTATATTGAGATATAACTATTCTAAATTAAACCTTTTTTTAATATTTAACCTCACTTTTTAGCAATATTGATATAAATATAAAACAATTAAATATATATCTAGAACATTAATTTTTATTTTCAACTTGAAGAAGGGACATGCATGTCTGATAAATTATGTATAATTTAGGTAATAACTAACACGCCTTCTAATAAATAACATATAAAAAATGTTCATGATGTAATTTTCTCACACTTATTTATGTAGCATATACTGTAGATTAAACAAATTAAGGTGTTTGATTTTTATTTTTTTATAATAGAATTTAGATATTAACTTGAATAACAATCTTAGGCATGTGAAGGTTTGGAGGTGTTATATATATCAATAAAATTTCGATCTTTAACATATTTTAATATATGTTTGATGCAGGTTAAAGATAGTCATGGCAAGAAGCTAACAAATTCAGTTTTTGGCAATAATGGTTTCAAATTCAGGCAATTATATTTCAAATTCTAGCGCAACCTTTGGTGGAATTGGAATTGGATTTAGAAAAATATGGGGCGTTTAAAGGGCTTGGATAAAATGTGAAGGGGCCCAATGTTTTCCAATGAAAAAAATATAACATTAATGGGCTGCTGTTGAGTAGGGGCCTTCCCTCCTCTCAGGCCACTCAGCCCAACATGAATCCGCTCATGTTGAATTATAAAACACTTGAATTAAATTATAAAAAGAGTTAACTGACATTTTCGTCTATGTGGTTTCGTGGAAAATGCAACTTCAGTCCAGAAAAATTGTGCCAGTTCCGTCCTCAACATTTTTGAAACGTGCCACTTCAGTTCAAAAAGATAACGCGACGTTAAAAACGTTGAGGACGGAACTGGCGCAAAGCGTTATCTTTTTGGACTGAAGACACGTTTCAAAAATGTTGAGGACAAAACTGACATAATTTTTTTTGGATTGAAATGACATTTTTCACCAAATCACATGGACAAAAATGACAGTTAACTCTTAAAAAAATAAATTGCTTCTTTGCCAAGTGACATAATGCACTTATTAATTAATATAAATGCCAATTTCAGGCTAGCACATTTGGTATAGTGAGAGATTTTGGCTCCAGTCCTGAACAATAAGTAGTTTATGATTTATTTAATGTGATTTAAGAGTGAGTATCAATAGCTATTAAAAAGTTAATATAAATAAAACTATATTATATATGCAAATTGACACAATATCTCTAGAAAATTTTAGTGAAAAAGATCAATGTTGATATAATACTTTTTTTGACAAAATGAATTTATATTTTTATTATATAACTAAATGTTGTTCTTTATCTAACAAATCATCATCATCAATTTATAACATGGGATTAAGAATGTCATCACACGAATATGTATGCATTCAGTTTTGGGTTTATAAATAGTTTATTTTATTGTACTGAAATATCTACATGAAACATAAATCGTTATCAATAACCAGTTTCTTAATTACTTTATTTAGTTTTGCTTTCCAAAACAGGTTAGTTCCCCGCCGCAACATGCGGATGAGAACCACCTAGCTTATATATAAAAGAGAGAATTAGAGAACATACCCATGGCCGGCCCAATAGCATAATTGGGCTAGGCTGAGGCCTAGGGCCTAAAAAATAAGGGCCTCCAATTTGTTATAAAAACTATTAAATTTTCGGATAATAAACGTAGTGTGATATATTCTATAACCAACATTTTCAAAGAAGTTGTAAAGTAACTTTTTATTAATTATAGTCTAAGTACCCGTGTGTTACACGGGTGGACCAACAATAATTAATATTAGTCAACATCATCTAAGTAAACATCTTAATTAAATAAATGTTGAACTACGAACATCTTTATCAACATTACACGTAATTGAAAACAAACAAAGAAGACAAAGTTCACAATTTGTTAAACACTTCCTTATAAACGACATTTGATGTTTTATCGGTAGGTTTGCCGTCCTTGTCTAATATAAGCAATTTGACTCCGTCTCTGGATTTTACACTTGATAAAGCCACATACAACTGACCATGCGTAAAAACAGGTTGTCTCAAAATTGATGAAATAATCATTTAAAAGAAATAAACGTTCAAGTAATGAAATCCATCCCTCTACTTACGGGTGCATAATGTATCAAATGAAGTTACAAAACCAACACACTTAGTTTTTTTACGGCAAAGCATGCTTTTATTCACTTAAAGAAGAAAACAAACATGCAACTTAGCAAGTCTTAAAATGCCTACATAGTACAAAACCCAAAGGGGGCCAAAACCAATAGAAACCAAACAAAGAAGGATTATAGACATGGCTGGTCAGCAGGTGATTTTCTCAAACTTGCTCTAATATTCCAGGCTTAAGGTTGCAACCTTGTATCTTTTCACCATCCACCAGTAATTATACGACATTAGTCACCTCCACTTTGTTTGGAGGATCAGTAGCAATGTCGTCCGATGGATCAACTTCAAGATCACCATTGGAGAGGCTATCAGCTGCAGCGTGAGATGTTTCAGCAAACTTGATGGTTATAACTGATGAATCTGGTTCAACCGCTTCTCTGCATTCGACCCAGTCAGGTGGTTTATCACTCTCACTTGATCTTGACATTTAAATGAAAAAAAGTTCCATTATATTATTTACAAATGATGCAATGAAAGTACCTTTTGACAGGTCAACTATATCTTTCCCGCCACATGTCGCCCAGCTGCTACCGTCACATATTTTGATCTTCATGCCCATAGGCTGCCATCCAGGATAAGCAACGCCTTTGTCTGCATGGTTACTATATGTTCATATGAGCACAAAGTATTATTACAGTTACGATTAAAAATAAGTCGATAAATTTAAAACTAATATTATCACCGAGTAAAAATAATTTTGTCAAGTATTAGTCCAACTATACTCTAAAACTATTAGTTAAGTTAGTGACCGTGTGTTACACAGGTTACTTAAAGTAAAGAGGTCATGCCTTGGCTAATGAATGTGATGTCTATACTTTTTGGCGAGTCGCCAATCTCCACATTCACGTAGTACCTGTTGTGATTGTTTAGGTTAGATAAATCAATTTTCCTTCACTTAACCCTTTTCAAATTTGAAGGATCATCAAGGTTCGGTCATAGTCAACATAGTATTCAGTTTACCCGTTTGACCCGTTACACCATAAACATGATATATAAGAAGAAACCGCATAATTTTACAGCATTAAAATGGAGCAAAATATACACTTTTTAACAACAGTATTTTGCAACAAAAGGCTCTTCTAATAGAATTAAAATGCAGCTAAAATTGCACTTTTTGACAGCACTAAAATGCAATAGAAACCTTGTTTTGACAACAATAAAAGGCATAAAAAACTGCACTTTTTATAGCTTTTAAATGATATAAAAACGTCATTTTGGCAGCAATAAAATGCAACTAAAACTGCACTTTTTGACAACACTTAAATGAAATAAAAATGTTGTTTTGAAACTGCATTTTTTGAAAGCGAGTAAATAAAATAAAAATGTTGTTGACAACAATAAAATGCAGCTAAAACTGCACTTTTTAACATCATTAAACAAGTATTCAAGTACCTGTGTGTTCCTCGCTGATAACTTGAATACTCATTTAATCCATTGCGTTCGGCTAAATACATGATTTTATTATAGAAGTGTTAGTACAATTCTCAGAATAACATTTTTTTTATAATCTGATACTTTCAAATTCTATTTCCCATATCTCCAAATATTATAACACGCTGCAATGACTCTTGTCCTGGATACAGGGAGGATTTGAACGAATATGATTTACTCCAAACAATTGATCCATTTTTTAGCATATGCCCCATTTTAAACGAATATGATACTTTCAAAATTTATTTTAAACTTGAATAAACGCAAATATAAACTTTGTGCTTGTAAATTCTTCAAGAAAAAAAGGTTGTGAGTTGTGACCAAGATGATCTAGTTTGATCTCTTCAAGCATCTTTAGAACTTCTAACATTTTTGGTCATTTAGATAAATCTGTATCTAGGAACATTAAGGCTATAATAAATGCATAATTAATCTCATACAATCTTATACACGCTAATCTGTTATCAACATAATATTCTTCATATCTTGAACAATTATTTTCACTTGTAGTTGCATAACAGTTAATATTACTTCATGGTCATCACTGATGAATAGAAAAAAAAGGTCAAAACTGACTTTGAAAGACATACCCGTGTTACAAGCTTTGTTCCCTCCTCGGCAAATGCTTCATCTCACAGTTTACTGCCCTCAAGAGCTTAAGTAAAACTACGTACACCAAAACTATATACATCCCCTTCTGTTGTTGTTGCTCTTCCCGTGTCGAAACACTCTGAAAAAAAAACAAATACATCTTTAAATAAAAGGAATTCAACCAATTTTCTTTGTCGAAATACTACTCGTTTTTCTATGTAACTGATACAATCATATAAGATACCAAAAAAAAAAAAGGAAAACAAAGAAAGAAAGAAAAATAGAAACAAAGCTAATCTAAGCTAATCTAAATTATTAGTTTTTGAATAATGTTACTGAAGTCTTTATAAATGAGATCTGAAGGAGTTGTAACCAGGGTAAGTATACTACAATATACATTTAAAGAAGAAAAAAGATCAAACACATTTGACAATTCATAACCAGACATTATAAATTTAATTTTGAAAGAAACAATTTGAATATAGGCTAACAATGAGTTGCAAATGATACGATGATATTTGTTAACCCATAAATTTTGGGCTGCAACTTGGATTTTGAGCCTCAGTTCACTTTTAACAGTGGTAAGAAGCACAAAAGGAGGGCTCACCCCCACCTCTGCAAAAATATAGGGCCATTGAATGTTCGATTGCTTATCTTCAGACCATCTAAAGTTGTAGCTAATTCAAAGCTCTGCAAAAAAAAAGTTAGAATCCGGTTACGAAACGAACAATCTCAATTATAGAGAAACTTTGATAAACAATGACTGACATTCCGTCTGCTTCGCCTCCCACCATTTGTGTTAAGCTTCAAGTCTGGTGATTGTGTAGAGTCCAAAACATAACTGAAGAAGCAACGATGATTTGCTATTAACCACATTAATAAAGAAAAATTAAAAAGTTGGAAACATATTAGAGTATCAGGTAAACACAAAATTATCTTAACGATCAACGTTATACTTGACAAAGGTTCCGGACAAAGAAATATACACAAATGCACTTCCTAAGCTGGTGTACATCTATAATTATACTGGCAAAATCATTGTTTCAAAAAAAATACCAGCACATATCATGGTATCAAACAAATCATAAAGCAAAATAAATATATAATCAAGCCATACAATAGAAACAAAAAACACACAAAATAAATGTACTTTTAGGGATTATAATACCATTAAACAGCAAACCCTTACACTGTCATTTAATTTGAATATAATTTACTGTTAGGGTTACATATATCATCACTTTTAGGGTTTATCATACCATTATACAACTAACCCTATCACTAACATTTAATTTGAATATACCAGCTCTTATGGTTTCAAATATTGTAAAAAAAAAAAAACCCAAAATTTGGTAATAAACGGAAACACTATATGAATACACAAATCAAAGAAAATAACGGGAAGAAAGATTAATTTGAAACTTTGAATAAAAATTACTTACATGGCTACATATATCATCCAAAAAACCCCAAATTAGGTCACAAATCCTTGGAGAATTAACGGAATCTAACATCCTTGTATTAGACCTCAATCAGTATCTAGGTTGAAATTTGTAATGCTAGCCATCTCTTTGCAAAATTGTTTATTATGAGATATTGATTAAAGACCAGAGATTGATACAAACACATATTCAAAAAAAGCCCTAAATTATGATACAGATTAAAGACCAGAGAAATATGCATACATATTAACGAATTGTACCTTAAATAATGCTTGACAAATCGATTGACAGCCAAATCGATGTGAAGAAACAGAGGATGATTGATAAATCGATTAACAACCGAATCGATGTGAAGAAACGGCAGAATACGTGTGGATTTATAGATCTAGGGTTTATGCAACCAATCATCATTAAACATGGAAACTCATTCATATTTTGTAAGATGATTATAGAGAAAGATGGAATTAAAAACTTCTGGTAGAGTTATTTGAGGAAATATGAGAGAATGATGGAAACTTTCATTATTCAGTGTTAAAATGAAAATCAAAAGCGGGATTTAGGATCAGCACACGTCCAATACATTGCCGCCCAAATGAATTGCCGCTCAAATGATTATTCATACATACAATCAAATGACACGTGACACTAAAGTTTTTAAGAAGAAGACAATTGGCATAAGTTTGTTTTGTTTTATTATAAGGTATAGATTTAACTGCTTGCGTTTTCTTTTATATTTATTATTATATATATTAATAGAAACTTGTCATGAATAGTGTTTTGAAAATTTATATATATTAATAGAAACTTGTCATGAATAGTGTTTTGAAAATTTATTATTATTATATTAAGTGATGAACATTTAATAATTGTTATTAAAATCATAGGTGATGAACATTTAGTATATTAATTTTTGATATTATTTTTTTAATATTGATAAATAGTTGTATTTTTTTATCAACTTATGTTCTTTTAAGTTTTTTTCAGAAAAGTTGAATAAGTAGTTGTATTTAAACTTTTTTTTCTTGACTTTCTTATAAGTTTTTTTTTTTTAATTTTTTGAAAACGGTTTTGTATTCAAATAGAATATTTCTTTGGTATAGATATTGTGATGAAGTGAACCAATTATGACCCAACAACATCGATACATGTATGTGTATTATCGGAATCGGTACACATGTTTGGCTTTATCATTTTCGATTTATGTAAAACATGCGACGATATCCTTTTGGTCATTCTTCGACTTTATTTGTTTTGTTTTTCTCTTTCGTTTGGTATAACGAGTGACTATACCGTACCAAGTCGAGCTGATACCAATTGAATTCGCGCTACGAAATTTTTTTTATTATTGTATTAAGTGATGAACATTTATTGATATTATTTTATTAATATTGATAAACAATTGTATTTTTTATCAACTTCAGTTCTTTAATCAAGCTTTTCAAAAAAAAAGTTGAATAAGTAGTCCTACTTAAACTATATTTTTTTCTCGACGTTATGGTATAATTTTTTTTTAATTTTTTGAAAATGGTGTTGTATTCAAATAGAATATTTCTTTGGTATAGATAGGTATTGTGATGAAGCGAACCGATTATGACCCAACAACATCAATACATGTATATGTATTATTGAAATCGGTACCATGTTTGGTTTTATAGTTTTCGATTTATGTAAAAGATGCGACGATATCCTTATGGTCATTCCACGACTTTATTTTTTTGGTTTTTCTCTTTAGTTTGGTATAACGAGTGACGATACCGTACTAATTCGAGCCGATACAAACTGAATTCCCGCCGCGTAGCACGGAGAAATCCCACTAGTTAACATTGAAATTAACATAAGGTTTCTCATCTAGTGGAGATCAGCTAAGCTTGCCACAATGACTTTCGATTCTCTCTCAATGTGTAGTCTTTTTTTTTCATTTATTTGTCTTTTCTATTTTCTATTTAGTTGTCTTTTCTTTATGAAGCAAAATTTTGACCTTTATTATTTACTACCATAACCATAAGTGAAGCAAAATTTTGACCTTTATTATTTACTACCATAACCATAAGTAAGTACAATATAATTATATAACTTTCCAATACAGAGATTTAGTATTATTTTAACAATATATCTATTTAAATAATTTTAAAGTTATTATATGATACACAAAAAGAAATTGCAAGTTACAAATATAAATAGGAACTTTGGAAATAACAAATAGTTTTAAAAGAAATAGGAGGATAAATAATTAACTCTTTAGAAGCTTAGACTATAAATAATACACGTTGATAACTGATTTAAGTTTGTTAATTTTATTTTTCTCTAAGAACTTAAAAGAACTAAAAAAATGAAATACATGGTTGTAATCAATATGTTTTTCTCAACATTTCAATATAAATATTTTGAAAAAGTAGAGTTATTTTTGCTATCGAAATTTATATGGATTTCAATCCTTGTACTACAAACCATATATCCTCTTTATTCTTATAAATAGTGATAAGGTTTGCTTACAAACTATATACATATTTAACTTATTTATTTTTTTAGTAATTTTGATATTTGTCTAACAACTTGCTTTTTTTATCTTTTTATAAAGAAAATAAATAAATACACAATTAGATTCTTTTCTTAACGTCCAGATATAAATTTTATTGTAAATGAAATTGTATTCAAAGTAAAACATATTTTTTATTAGGAACAAAACAAATTATGTAACTTCTTTTTTTATCGTAATGTCGTATAGATGACAGTTTGGTACAAAAATGAACTCACCACCATTCTTACTAGACATTCCGCCGCGTAGCACGGGTGTCTCACCTAGTTTAACAACAAATCTTAGTGTAGAGTGGTGATATTTTAGAGTCTCACCTTACTGTCCTTGTTGTCTGGTGCTAAGTTCGAATCTCACAAGCAATGGTTTTAATCCAAATTTGTTGTTGATAACTAAAAGAAGTCCCTTTGAATAAGTTCTGAAAACAAATTTGGTAGAGAGCTGGCTTCTAAAGCATAAATGTTTAATATGTTTTTTTAATATAACTAGAATTTAGAACCCGCGCTTTGCGGCGGGACCGTTGAACCGAACAAAATATAAACTACATGTTAGGGCGTGTTAACTCACACAATCAGATCGAAATGTAAAACACAGAATAGAATAAGTAAGTCGACTTAGGACTTGCGCATTGCAATGGAGCCGTTAAACCGTAAAATTATAGACATAAAAACGTTGAACCACTCATTCTCCCTGCAGTGTGTTAAGCCGTAAAATTCGAAACGAAATGTAAAACTTTATAAAAAAAAAAAATAGAATAACTAAGTCGAAATATAAAAACTCACGCAAAAAAGAAAATAAAAACTAAAAAAATATTTAACTCTAACTCTAATAATAATAATATATGCATCTAGATTTGAGATTTGGTATTCTTTTGTAAAACAGTGTTTATTAATTTAAAATTCACATGTAACATAATATATTTATAATAAAAAAAAATGCTAGTAGTATATACAACCCAAGTGAAGAGACTTACTTTAAACTAATGTTTATATATATTTCACAGCAACACAAAACCATTTTACTACCCTCAAAGCAACCACAATACCCAGCAACTATTTCTTTTTTCTGTTAACAACATTTCTTTTTTCTGTTAACAACAGCTAAATGGGGATATTAGACCACCTTAGAGAATCATAAAAGATCCTATATCTGTCTCAATTTATTCCGGCGAGGAGCGGCCATCTCCTCAGTCAACAAACACCACCATCTCTTCTGGAACCAGCCACCATTGTCTGATCCAGATCCGTCTTTCTCTACCTCCGCCGTTTTCTACACAAAACTTCAATCCACCTCCACCACCAACTCCCGCAGGAAAAGGCCTAGCTTGCTAGGGTTATAACCGTTCAGGATGTTCACCTCCACCGTCACATAATATAGTAGGGGGCTGATGAAGAAAGTCGAGAGAGAAGCGAGCCACCGCCGGTGGGTGCCGGTTCTGGCTACGGGACTTGTTCTTTACCGGTGCAAAGGTTTGAGGTTGGGAACTGTGATAGGTGAGATGTTGACTATCAAAGTTAGACCCACCTTCAAGAAATTACAAAATGCTAGATGATGTGGACCAATAGCAAAAAAATTGAATAAATTAAAAATAGTGAAAAAAAAAAAGTAGAGTGACATGGACTAACTGAAAAGCTAACATGTGGCTGGTGGCCAATCAAAACCCATCAAATCAAAATTGAATCAAAACCCATCAAAATTGAACAGTAACAGGAAGGAGAAAACTTGTAAATTAATAGAGGGAAAATTTGATAGCAGGTTCTTTTTATCCTTTTTTTTTTCTTTGTTAGTTCTCTCATAGAAACTAGACATCAACGTTTAATTATATTTAATAGCCTAATATTTTGTTTATTCAACTTTAAACAACAATCAAGTAAAAATATTTTGCTAACATTTTCTTGTTAAATAAACATACGTATTTATAAAACGAAGTGGCGAAGTATTAAGAAATATAGTTTTCGTTAATAAGAAAAATCATTCATGTATATCAGGGTGTGACAATTTATTAGTGAGAAAACATGTAAAAACCGTATCAAATTATATATACATAGGGTTCGGTTTTATATAACAATAACTTGATTAGATTAAACAGATTGTAAAATGCTCTAAATGTGTGCTCTTCCACCATGTTCTTTTACATGTTTTTTATTCTTTTGAGAAATAATGTGGACTTGATGTAAGTTATTTTTTAACCCTTTAAATCTAGCTCTTTCAACCAATTTTGAGTTAATTTGTGTTTTATATGACCAATCTTATTTGATTAATGGCTATATAAGTTTTTTCTTAATAATTTTTATGTCATAGAAATCTAACTTATGAACCCAAAAAAAATTAGAAAAGGGCTTCGGATTTTAATTTCCATTTAGGCCTCTAAAAAAGTTGAACCGCCCTGAACATACCATACATGTTTCGGCCATTATTGCGCAACAAAAGAATTGGATACTTAACTATAACAAGATACAACCCCATATGAATATTTTTTTTTTTTGAACTTTTGTGTAATTAACTATTCCAAATAAATTTACTATATTTTTATATTGTCATATGTGCATGTTTACTTCTACACCTCGCTAGTTTTCTTTAAAATGTGATTACATTTGAAGAGATATATATATATAGGTAAAGGGTATTGTACAAATTCCCTTATCGTACATTACGTACGCTACAATCTCAGCCGTCCGATCATCTTTCCGCAATGAAAATCGCATGTTGTTTTTTTTTGTAATAATTTCGCATGTGATAAATTTGATGAAATAGCAGGTGTTTTTTTGTAACAATTTCGTATGTGTTAATTCAATTTCGCATGTGATAATTTTGATGAAATAGAAGGTTGTTTTTTTGTAACAATTTCGCATGTGATAATTTTGATGAAATAGCAGGTTGTGTTTTTGTAACAATTTCGCATGTGGTAATTCAATTTCGCATGTGATAATTTTGATGAAATAGCATGTTGTTTTTTGTAACAATTTCGCATGTGTAATTTTTGATGAAATCGCATGTTAAAAAACCAACATGCGAAATTGTTACAAGAAAAACATGCGAATTCAATGCGGGAAGATGATCGGACGGCTGAGATTGTAGCGTACGTAATGTACGATAAGCGCATTTGTACGTTAACCTACCCCTATATATATATATATTCATATATTATAACACTGATTTCAAAAGTATTTAATTTTAAAATGTGATTACATTTGAAGAGATATATTTCATATATTATTACACTGATTTAATAAGTATTTAATTTTTGGTTGTCTTCTTCATTAAATATATAGTCTACTCACATACAGACGTGACTCAGGTTCTCACCATAACTCTCTTATTATTGATCAGTCTATAAATAGGTGATCTTCTTATTTCAAATTACACAAAACATATTAATTAAATCTATCTCCTTCAAGATCAAACTCAATATGATTCCATTCTTATCTTCTACAAAATCTCTTCTTCTTTCACCCGTCAAACACTTCATCCATCACGACTTCCATGTTGTCGTTCAAAAGATGCCACTCATTGATAGGCTTCTTTTCATGGTGCGTATCTCCATGCATGCCGCTTAAATTTTCACTTTTTTTCTTAACTACAATATAATATAGTGGCAGATTTAGAAAATAATTATAAGGGTAACATTCAAAAAAATTTTAGTGTAAAGGGGCAGCGAAATCAAAAAAACGTCAAAAATATTTTTTTACATTACCACCGGAGCGTCAAAGGACAGCGGGAGCTGTATATCTGCCCTTGACGATTTATAGAGTAAAACCAACCCTTAAAGATTTGGAAACCTCCAACTTGGATGTGTATCCAAAGTTTACCTCACTTATTTCTCGGCTAGCAGGGTTATGAGACGGGTTAGTTACCGGAGATCCTGATTCCCTTATAAAGAGTTAAGCTCCTCGAACTCGTGGGTTAAGCCGGCCGCTCAGCCTTTCTTTAAGGACCTTAGACGGGTCCAACTTAAATTTTCAGTTACTTTGATAATTAAAATGGTGGTATTAATTAATAAATTAATTAATTGGAAGGGCTGGGCTTATATATATTATATATGTTGTTTTTGCAGATTATACACGGTGTTGATAAGTTAGGGATCCGGTGGTACCGTCTGCCAGTGTTCTTGGGGCTGGTATACCTAGCCATACGGAGGTATCTTCATGACGAGTACAATTTGCTCAATGTTGGGAAAACTCCGGTCGGTGTTCGGTTTAATCCGGTCGACTTTCCGTTCCGGACAGCTGACGGGAAGTTCAATGATCTTTTCAATGAAGGAGCCGGCAGCGAAGGGACTTTCTTTGGCCGAAATATGCCACCGGTTGATCAAAAAGAAAAGGTATAATTCTATACCTATGTCCACTACAAGACTCGAATACTAAATCAATACATAGAGATAAATACCAATTTATTCACAATAATACCACTAAGCTAGAATCCAAACCAACTAGCTTGAAAAATTGCTTAAGCAGTTAACTCAATTTAAGGTTAAAATATCTATGATACATGTGATGATTTTCCTTTAGAATTTAACACAAGAACATGATGAAGAAAATAATTATAAACTGTCATAAAAGAATATGAAACAAAATTATATCAATATATCTTTTGGCATGATTGCATAGCCAATCTCAATAGACATTTAGTTTTATTACAAAACATTAAACTATTTATTGCTAGCCAGTCTCAATATACATTTAGTTTTATTACAAAAGATTAAACTATTTATTGCAATGAACGTAAATAAATAAATTGTTTGACTTTTTTAATAAATGGTTAATATTATTTTAAAATTAATTTGTTACATACAGATTTGTTGTTATATACATAAAAACCATTAAACTTAGGTTGGTTTTCCCTTTAGAATTTCCTAAGTTTGTTACATAAAAACCTATAGAAAAAAAAATTTGTTACATAAAGTTTTTACAAAGTTTCTTCAACTTAGATGGGTTTCCCTCTAGAATTTCCATATATATAGGGTGATCAGTTGAGAAAAATATTTAATTGCGAAGAAAAAGAAAACATGTTACAAGTAAAACATTAAATATTTTCTCTGTCTCATTTATTATTATCTTTAACTAATTAATTAGTTGTAAAAACTATTATCATTCATAAAAAAAAAGTTTTGTCTACACACATCAAAATTTATCTTATACATTTTGAAATTTATCCTACACATATTAAAATTTATCTTACACATGTCAAAAATTATCCTACATTTTATCATACACAACTCACAATTTATCTTAAACTCTACCTTTTTGAAATATATATATATATATATATATATATATTGAAAATAAGTTACAATTTAATGTACGTAGTTGGCTATTAAAGAGGTATCCTACAAATTAATTATCTATATAAATTTACCAATAAACCCTAACAATAACAATAAATACAAATATTAAATGAAACATTCCTATTAGTTAAAATTTCTTTTTTTTCTTACAAAGAATTTCTTCTTATTTGAATCATTCACTATATATATATGGGGTAGAAAGAAACACCCTTGAGTTAAGAAAATTTAAGAAAACCTTATGTAACAAAAACAAATTCTAAAAAAATAGAGAATGTAAGTTACATGGTTTTCGAACATTCTGAGCCCAAAAAAAACATTGACTAGATATTTTTTAGAAAAAGTTGATTATTTGTATGTTACACTGTTTTTTTAGTATATGTCAGATGTTACACAAAAATTTCAGCTTAAAAAAAACAACTATATGTTTTTTTGGCTCAAAACATTTGAAAACATGTAACTTACATTCCCTAATTTTATTTGAAAAAAAAAGTTTGTTGCATAAAGTTTTTACAAATTTTTCCTAAGTTTTATCAATTTAGGTGGGTTTTCTCTCTATAATTCCCCTGTATATGGGAGGGTCAGTTGATAAAAAAAAAAATTATTATGACTAAAAAGAATAAATAGGACAACTGTAAAATATTAAATAGTTATATCTCTCTTTTTTATTACTCCCTCCGTCCCATTTTAGATGTCATGGGACCCACATTCACACAATTTAAGAAATATTTGAGTATTTTATTTTTTGAGTTGTAAAATGACAATAATGTCCTTAGAAATGACAATTAAATTGGGACAACAAAAAATGGAAGTTTGTAATGGTAAGGGCAAAACTGGAAATTATATTTACATTTTTGGAAATGACAATTAAATTGGGACAACCAAAAGTGGAAATTTGGACATTTAAAATGGGACGGAGGGAGTATTATCTTTGTCTAATTAATTAGTTATAAAAAGTATTATCATTGACACTAAATGTTTTTACTACACACATCAATATTTATCTTATACATTTTGAAATTTGTCCAACACATATTGTATTTTATCTTACACACATCCAAATTTATCCTACATTTTATCCTAAACAGCTCGTAATTTATCTTACACTCTAACTTTTTTAAATATATATATATATATATAGGTAGAGGATCCTGTAAAAAAGGCCTAAAGTGTGAGAAGGGTAAGAAAGAATCTCAGCCATTAGATCTTTTGATCTAATGGTTGAGATCAATAGGGACCAAATTGTAAAATATTTTCATTAATTTGGACTGATTTGAAATATCTAAGGCAATATAGTCTTTTAAACCCACTAGAAATTAGGTAATGCACATGTAACTCCCCCCCCCCCCCGTCTTTTTTAAACGTCAATAACTTTTTATACGTAACTTTTTTTAAAAAAAAATTACACCATAACATCGAGCGTTTTTTTATCTTTAATATGAGTACCATATTGCTATACTTATATAGAGAAAAAAAATATGTTTCGATCAGATGTTTAATCAATGAATGGTGTTATATACTTGCTGAATGGTTTATATACTTACTGAATGGTGTTATATACTTGCTGAATGGTGTTATATACTTACTGAATGGTGTTACATACTTGTTGAATGCTGAATGGTGTTATATACTTGTTGAATGGTGTTATATACTTGTTGAATGGTGTTATATACTTGTTGAATGGTGTTATATACTTACTGAATGGTGTTATATACTTGTTGAATGGTGTTATATACTCCCTATAATTAAGGTGGCGGATATGGGAAGTTTTTAATTAATTGAATTAATTGAAATGTTTAAATACAAAAGACTTTTAATGTACGACATTACTAAGAGTTTTTTTTAATATATACGTATATCTATATTGTTAATTCTTAAACTAATACATATGTTATAGTATGAAACATAAATGTACGATACTTATTTTTTAACTTTAAACACGTATTTTACACATATGTACACTAGAAAAAACATATTTAAAACCATCGTCTTCCTTTATTTACATATATATCTATAACAATACTTATGTTTAAATTTTAAACATGTATATTCATATATTTATCATTTAAGATTGGCAATATATCTTTTGCATTATCAACTATACATATATGTGTATAGAGTGGGGATCCTACGGAAAGTGTGTTTTTCCTAAAAAGTGTAAAAAGTCATAAAATACAATAATTTCAGGCATAAAACACACCTAAAACTCACAAATAATAGAATGAATATTACTAAAACACCATATTCAAACTCTAATAGTCCATAAAAACTTCAAACACACCATCGTAGAACTATGAATATAAAACACACAATGCTAAACAACATAAAACACAATAATATTTGTCATTCCACAATCAGAGCCTTAACATCTAAAACACAACACAAAACCCACATACATGATGTTTTAGTAGTCTTCATCATATTATTTGTGGGTTTTTGGTGTGTTTTATGGTTGACATTATGGTGTTTTATGACTTTTTACACTTTTTAGGAAATTTGGACTTTCTGGCCAACTCCTATCCTATATGTATATATATATATATATATATATATATATATATATAGGGGGGCTGCTAGAATGAAAACCACCTCGAGTTGTAAGAACCGCGAGAACTACACCCCACGGGTGGGCGTTCACCATGATTTTTTTTTACAACTAGATGTGTATATTATAAACACAGCCGTAAAAAAAAATTTTAACGCCGCGGCCGAGGGGGTAGTTTTTTACACCACAAGTTTGGTGTTTTTAATTTTTTTTCTTTTTTCTTTTTTTTCACCAAACTTGTGGTGTAAAAAACTACCCCCTCGGTCGCGTCGTTTAAATTTTTTTTTTACGGCTGTGTTTATAATATACACATCTAGTAGTAAAAAAAAATCATGGTGAACGCCCACCCGTGGGGTGTAGTTCTCGCGGTTCTTACAACTCGAGGTGGTTTTCATTCTAGCGGCTCCCTATATATATATATATATATATATATATATATATATATATAGGACAAAGATCCGTTAGGAACCACCCTTTATTGCGAGAACCGCGAGAACCAGTGTGAGCGCAAACAGTAATACCTAAAAAAATCTAAAAAACACCCAAAATTTTTTTTTTATTTTTTACTATTTTTTATATAAAAATCGCTACTTTTAGTATAAAAAAAAATTTTAAATATTTAAAAAAAAAAAATTTGGCTACTAAAAGTAGCGATTTGAACATAAAAAATAGTAAAAAAAATAAAAAAAAATTTAGATTTTTTTTTTGATTTTTTTAGATTTTTTAGGTTTTTTGGGGGTTTAGTTTTTAGCATTTTAGCTTGGGGGGGTTTAGGTTTTTGGGGGTGGGGGAGGGGGGTTTAGGTTTTTTTTTTGGGGGGGGGGAGGGTTAGGTTTTTTGAGGGTTTTAGTTTTTAGCATTTAGCTTGAGGGGGTTAGGTTTTTTTTTGGGGGGGGAGGGGGGTTAGGTTTTTTTTTTTTTTTTGGGGGGGGGGGGGGTGGGGGGTTTAGGTTTTTGGGGGGTGGGGGTTAGGTTTTTTTAGGGTTTTTTTAGGTTTTTTTAGCTATTTTAGGTTGTGTTCACATTGGTTCTCGCGGTTCTCGCAATAAGGTGGTTCTCGCATGAACCTTACCCTATATATATATATATATATATATATATATATATATATATATATATATATATATATATATATATATATATATATATATATATATAACTGACAGAAAAAACTCTGATTTTTCAAAAAAGAATTACATTTTTGCTTAGGGAAAATGTGTGTTTAGAGTGTTTCTCAAATTTCTCAATTAGGCTAGTTACTCTCACACGTTTTTAACCCTATATATATAGGGTAGGGTTCGGCTACAAAGTTCATTTTTCCTACAAAGTGTACAAAGTCATAAAACACCACAATTTCAACCATAAAACACACTTAAAACCCACAAAAAACAGAGTGAAGATTACTAAAACACAATAGCCAAACCGTAACAATCTATAAAAACTTCAAATACACCATCATAGAAATATGAATATAAAACACAACATGATAATCAACATAAAACACACTAATGTTAGTCATTCGATAATCAAAGCCTTAGCATCTAAAACACAACATAAACCCACAAATATGACATTTTAGTAATCTTCACTTTGTTATTTTTAGGTTTTGAGTGTGTTTTATGGTTGACATTATGGTGTTTTATGACTTTTTACACTTTGTAGGAAAAGTAGACTTTGTAGCAAACTCACACCCTATATATATATATATATATATATATATATAGAGAGAGAGAGAGAGAGAGAGACAGACAGACAGACAGAGAGAATCATTTCAGAACCATAAATATTTACAGAACTCGCAGAACTCCTAATAAACAATCTTTTTATTTATATATTTTTATGTTTAGGATAATTTTATCATTTATTATGTGTATTTTTACGATTACATACATGTTAAGAGTAATTTTATCATTTTTATATTTAATTTTCTAATTACACATATGTAATTAGTTTTTTTTACATATATGTAATTAGTTATGACACATATATATAATTTTGGCAATTAAACATATGTAAACTACTTTTAACATGTATGTAATCAAAGAAATACATATAATAGATGATAAAATAATCCTAAATGCAAAAACTTATATATAAAATGATTGTTTATTAGATAATAGATGATAAAATAATCCTAAATACAAAACCTTATATATAAAATGATTGTTTATTAGGAGTTCTGAAAGTTCTGTAGTTATTTAGAGTTCTGAAATGAACTCAAAGGGTTGAGTTCATTTCAGAACTCTAAATAACTACAGAACTTTCAGAACTCTTAATAAACAATCATTTTATATATAAGTTTTTGTATTTAGGATATTTTTATCATCTATTATATGTATTTCTTTGATTACATACATGTTAAAAGTAGTTTACATATGTTTAATTGCCAAAATTATATATATATGTGTCATAACTAATTACCTATATGTAAAAAAACTAGTTTACATATGTGTAATTATAAAATTACATATAAAAATGATAAAATTATTCGTAACATGTGTGTAATCGTAAAAATACACATAATAAATGATAAAATTATCCTAAACATAAAAATATATAAATAAAAAGATTGTTTATTAGGAGTTCTGCGAGTTCTGTAAATAATTAAATATTCATGGTTCTGAAATGATTCTGACTATATATATATATATATATATATATATAATTTTTTTATCCCTTTTGCTTTCAATGTATTTTCTTAGGCCCCTCTCTAAATATATTCCTCTAATGTTGGAAGCATTTAGGTTTTTGTTAATAAGGAATTTCTTTAATTCTTTTATTTGTGTGATTTGAACTCGATTTACAAACTTAGGTGTCTCTAAAAGTTTTGTCTTTATCAATGAGCCACCAACTCCATTGATAACTAAGGTTTAGTTATCTTCATAATTGTTTCATAAATACAGAGATCTCGTTGTAATAAGCTTTATAATCATACATCTTCCATCACGCCAATCGATAACATTAACACTCGAACATATACTCTCTATACAATTGCAAGCTAAGCTAGTTTTATATATGTATATTGTTTTGTAATAACATGGGGGTATGATTATATATTTACATATACAAATGACAACAGGGTGGTTGGATCGGAACTTTTTGAACCAAGTGATCTGAATAATAGATAATCCTTCAAAGTATAATTAAATAATTATAGTTTTTTTTCTTAAAGTTATATAATAATCTTTTTTTTTTAAATATAAAGTACATTCACGATTTTCCTTAATCATTGAGGAAAAAGCACATTACTTTTTGGGTATGTGCAAAATACAACAAATTCCTTTGACCATATCTTAAACTAAAACTATAGTAAGACATGTTAATGATGGCTTTAAAACACTCATATACAACTATTGGTTATTCTGGACCATACAATTCTCTTCCTTTGTCGAAATGAAAAACAATATAAGATACTTGTGTCATTGAGTAAGTCGGCATTTGTCTATTTTTGAGATTAATAAAATATAAACACCGGAATCGTTTTTAATCAACTTAGAAAATCATTATATTTAGCTCAACTTAGATTTCATAGAATATATTTAATTATTTATTACGAGCAGTGAACAACGTATAAAAACAACGAATTAATTAATCCGGCTTCTGCAATTTGAATATAATTTAATAGAGACAGGATTGATGCTAAGATAAATAAATATTAAAACATTGTCACTTTTTACACCTTGTATAATTAATGGAGCTGTTGAACTAACCAGCAATTATATAATGCTTCTTAAAAAATATCTTTTGTTCAGATTTTTAAGTAGATACTGAACATGAATCAAAATATAAATTATTGTGACTCATATATATCTTATTCTATTTGGTTAATTATCCAGTGGTATAGAGTAGAAAGTGTTTTTAACCTACGAAGTGTAAGGGCTCATCAAATCTGGCGCATGTCTTGAGACGAGAGGTATATGCATGAATATATATTTGCACAATAATTACACACAAGTTATCCAACGTATTGTCGTTCAAAAAAAAGTTATCCAACGTATATAAATAACTAAGCACAATATTACGCAACTTATATAAATTATAACTACGCACAATATTACGCAACATAAATTTCTTTCAAATCTTATAATTTTATATTTAATTTTAATAACAATAATCTTCGATTAGGGTCCGTCCATCCTTGTTCGCTTACAATGACCGGTTGGTAATACACCAATTGTGAAGACTAACGCACTACCATCGATACAGTTACAAACTTTCTATGTTTACATAATGATACTTAACTAATTACAAATACAAATTTTATATAAAATAGACTTTCTAATAATAATAATAATTCTAAAACTTTAACCTTCCATAGGCATACATATTCAAAGTTGGTCAAATAATTAAGGCTAACAAATTCGATGGTGCAAGAAAATGTATTCAACTACAAGTTTTATATATGCAGTTACTACAACCAGATCCTATGGTGGTGGCAACAAAGCTCTTGACACGCAGAGAATTTAAAGGTACTGGAAAGCAGTTCAACATGATTGCTGCTTCATGGATTCAATTCATGATTCATGATTGGATCGATCATCTAGAAGAAACCAACCAGGTTTACTTTACTTGCATGCGTTCAAGAATTTGTTGGTCTTCAAGGTGGTATAGGATTTTGAAAAGTGTTTGTATGTGGTTTATCAGAAAATAAGTGTTTCTAGGTAGTCCGCTACTAGTAAATCAAGCGGACTTTAATCAAATTTGTCATACAAGCGGACTTTAACCGTTTTTTTTTTTTTTTTCAGAATTATCATGCTAGCTAAAGTCCAAACAAGCATAACAAAGCTAAAAGCAGACTTTACAAAGTCCGCTTATATCATGAGCGGATTTTGTCAGATTTAGTTAAAATCCGTTAGAAACAAGGATACTCCCTTGAACCACCTACAACGCTCTTTGAAACCCTAAACCACCTAAACGACCAAAAATTAAAATTCATGCATTCGATCGTATTTATCTATCCTTAATCTACTAAAATACATGAAGTGTTAACATATGAATATGGATTTTTTTCAGATTGAGCTGAAGGCACCTGCAGAAGTAGCTAGTCAGTGCCCTCTTAAATCCTTTAAATTTTACAAGACTAAAGAAGTCGATACAGGATTTTATGGTATCAATAAAGGTCATATTAACATCAGAACTCCTTGGTGGTATGAAAACTTAATTATATCTCCTTTTCAACAAGTTTCATATATTACTACAAAAGCCAATAACATGTTAGGACATCATGATTTTATTTTAATATTTTTCAATAAATTATTGATTGCTAAGTACAATAAAAAATAGTGCACAGAAACAATAAAGATACAAAGTTATAAACATTTGAGTTCAAAGAAATAATATGGAAAAGCCGAAAATAGGAACTTGATTATACGGTTAATTAAGAAGCCAATATGACATTAAGAGGATGGATATTTCAGGGATGGGAGCGCGATATATGGAAGCAACTCGACTAAGTTGAAGAAACTGAGAACATTCAAAGATGGGAAACTAAAGATCGGAGAAGACGGCCTCCTCCAACATGACAATGATGGAGTTCCATTATCAGGCGATGTTCGTAATGGTTGGATTGGTCTATCAACCTTACAAGCTCTCTTTATGCTAGAGCACAATAAAATTTGTGATGCGTTGAAGGTTATACCTATTCAAACAATTTATTTCAAACTCATTAGTCATTCTCCTTTGAAAATTAACTAATCATTTTATCAGAAAGAGGATCATACTTTGAGCGATGAAGATCTATATCGTCATGCAAGACTAGTAACTTCGGCTGTCATTGCCAAGATTCACACCATCGATTGGACCGTTGAGCTTCTCAAAACAGACTTGCTTCATGTAGCAATGAGAGCTAACTGGTAAATTAGTTGAAACTACATTTTTTTATATTTTCAGGTTTTTTTTAAATATAAGCGTTTCAAGGAGATTTTTGTACTTGTCTTGGTTTCTAGCGAGTCTGCTAGTCAATGGAGCAGACACAATTGGAGTTCGCTAGTCATAGGAGTAGACTCATTTCGTTTAGTTTTGTCATGTCAGCGTATTCAAGTAATACGCTTGTCACGTTAACCAGAACACTTCCAAAATTGTGAAACTAGAACACTTCCAAAACCTTCTAGAAGCACTTATCATTTTGCTAAAACACCCAGAAATAAAAACAAAATGAAACTAATTATATAGGGTAATATCTAATTGTGTGTTTAATTTCTTGAAAATGGTATGATTCAGGTATGGGCTATTGGGTAAAAAATTCAAGGACAAATTTGGGCATGTTGGAGGAGCCATTTTAGGAGGTATTATAGGGTTAAAGAAACCCAATAATCATGGGGTACCCTACTCACTAACCGAAGAGTTTGTGAGTGTTTACAGAATGCACTCTCTCTTACCTGATCAACTTCTTATTAGGGATGTCAATTCAACACCAGGCCCTAACAAGTCTCTAAATGTGACCCAAAAGTAAGACCTTTCACCCTCTTATTTTATAAAACAATATTCAAGCATTGTGTTCATGATAGATTTACAGGGTTGATATGATAAATTTGATTGGGAAGAAAGGTGAGAACGAATTATCGAAAATTGGATCAAGAACACTAATGGTATCAATGGGACATCAAGCATGTGGGGCACTTGAACTATGGAACTATCCGGCGTGGCTTAGGTTTGTGGTGCCACAAAATGTTGATGGCACTGATCGTCCTGATCAGGTGGACTTACCCTCACTTGAGAGTAAGTATAGCTATTTCTCTCACTAAACTTGATCATATAAATGAGTCTTATGGCTCTATATATGTCTTATTCCATTTGATCAACTCTAATATAATTTGTTTATCATTTGAATGAAAGCTATAAAAGATGACAATATATATTACACAATTCTAACTAGTAAATTGGGCAATTGCGACCGAAACTTGCAACAAAAAGGGCGACAAATTAGTGATTGATTTGCGACAGAAATTATAACAGTCGCAAAACTTAGCAATTGCAAATTTTGCGACCAAGACTGCAGTTGCTAAATTCAATCGAAGATTACCCTGGGCTGCAAAATTTAACGGTCGCAATTCATGGAAAATTTGGAGATCAAATCGTCATAAATTTCGCGGCCAAGAATGTGGTCGATTTACCCATATGGATGTTTTTGCGACCACGATACCGATTACAAATTGGTAGTAAATTTGGCCATCTAAAATGGGTGGCGAATTTTGTGATCACTAATTTTGGTAGAAAAGTTTGTCGCAACGATTTCGGTCGCAAATCCTTAGCCAATAGCTATTTGCGACCAAAATTGCGGTGACAAATACCCAGTTTCTTTGTAGTGAAAACACTAAACCAAGATTTTATTTGTATGCATGATGGTGCAGTTTACAGGGATAGGGAAAGGAATGTAGCAAGGTATAATGAGTTTCGTAGATCACTTTTCTTGATCCCAATCTCAAAGTGGCAAGATCTAACAGACGATAAAAAAGCAATTGACACATTGCGTGAAGTGTATGGTGACGATGTGGAACAACTCGATCTTTTGGTGGGAATGGCAGCTGAGAAAAAGATCAAAGGTTTCGCCATTAGCGAGACGGCTTTTGTAATCTTTATCATCATGGCATCAAGGTACAACTCCAACAATAGCAAAACTGAAATATATAATTACAAACATAAACAAACTAAACCTATGCCACCCCAAAACTCAAACGAACGATAGACGAGAAATTTTAACGGTCGTTTAAAGGTAGGTGGCCATGACGCAAGCTCTAACCTTCAATCAGTTATTCGACGAATCCTCAAACAGCCATTTTAAAGTATGGAGCTATGACACAAGCCTTAACCTTAGCATGACCCCTAATTAATATAACAAGCCCTAATCTTCAAATGGTCATTCAGTGCAACCTCCAACAACATTTGTTTGAAAACGGTTTAAGATTAGATTGTTTGGGACTGTGTATAGCATGCCTCCTAATTAATATATTGATTTCTTAGGAGACTCGAAGCAGATAGATTTTTCACAAGTGACTTCACCGAAGAAGTGTACACAAAAAGGGGGTTGGAATGGGTGAACACAACCGAGAGTTTAAAGGATGTCTTGGATCGACATTACGAGAAGATGACTGATAAATTGATGAACCCAGCCAGCGCTTTTACGGTGTGGGATGCTCCACGAGAGCCTAATAACCCGATACCAATATATTTCCGTGTGCCTTGATGTCTCTTTGTGTTTTGTGTATATACATCTTATGGGATTCCTATCTTGTTTGTCTTCCTGTGGAATTAAAGAATGATAAATGGTACTGCATGTTGTTAAAATGAAACATATGTATGTTTTGGATGATATAATATGTAAGAAAGTATGGATTATATACATGAATAGAATGTGTCTGACACAAGAATGTAAAAGAAATGCCATTGATGTAGATAAGTGTAACTTATGATTTTCAAGATCAGAACGTGGCTAGATCGTCGTTCATTAATGTAACACCCCATAAACCTCGGCATGTCATTTTTGTTAGATTTACTCATTACACACATCAGAAAGACCTTAAGACTCAAAACATTTAGAGTAAATTACAACCGGTGTCCTTTACGTTTGTATCAAATTACAACCGGTATCCTTTAACTAAAGAAATTATAGGCTCTGTCCTTTATGTTACCAGTTTTTAACATGTTATGTCTTTTAGCCCTAACCTAGTTAAGTTTTTTGGTTAAGTCTTACCATGTGCCTCACATGAGGGCAACATGGTCTTTTCATCTCAATTTAACATGAATTTCGATTTCACCCTTGCATCTGATAACATCTGATTGTTCATATTCATCTCAAAAACCGTAGCTATTGTCTATATCTCTCAAAACTTCGATAAAAAAACCTTATAGAAAAAAGGAATGTGAATCAAACCTTGCAATGGGTGCCTTCATATGACAAGCACTAGAACAAAACGACATCAATGAAATTTACGGTAAGCTTCCAACATTATCGTAGTCAGTTCTTTTGATTGGTTTGATAAAAAAACAAAGATTAATTCCCAAATATTGTTTATTTATTTATTGGTTTGAAAAAAATAAGGGGATAAAAGAGATTTATTTATTTCGTTTTTTAATATAAAATTGGGATGACAAGACCATCTTGCCCTCATGCGAGAGGCACATAGTAAGACTTAACCAAAAAAACTTAACTAGGTTAGATCTAAAGGATATAACGTGTTAAAAACCAGTAACATAAAGGACAGAGCCTGTAATTTCTTTAGTTAAAGGACACCGGTTGTAATTTAAGTAAAGGATACCGATTGTAATTTACTCCTTATATTAATTGTCATTGCAAAACAGACAGATTGTGACAGTAGAGATACGTGGATATATGGCCACAATGCAACATAGCAAAGTTAGATGTTGATAGTAAAAACGACCACTGCTTACACACACTCCTAGACAGGTCTGTAGACTTTTCTGGAAGCCTGATTAAAATCTCATACGCAAATATATCAATCTCAGAATCCCAGAATGGTACATATAACAATAAAAATAATAATAATAATAATAATAATAATAATAATAATAAACATATTATTCTTAGCAATTATATTAGAACATAAATAATACAAATAGCAATGATAGTAATGATAGTAATAAAACAATCATATCTTTTCATATGTATAATATTTATGCATAACAACATTTATATTTATATATACTATAATTTGCAACATTTTGGTGCATTAAAGGTTGTACACCATGCTCTATTGGTGTTTTGTGCATGTAATGGTTGTATTTGTACAAAAGCTTTTGTGCATGTAATGGTTGTATTTGTACAAAAACATCATTTACAAGTAAATAAAGCAAGCCATTTATCAACCCTATGTTTTAGCCACGTTTACATTTACCTTTACATGTAACTTATCTCCTTTCCAGTCTCCACCTTCAATAATTACTCTCTCAACATCTCTCTTGTCATTTGAAACTCTCTTGATTTCGAAGCCGGTGTTGACCGGGGCTAGCCAAGGCGGAGATCGCCAGAGATCTCTAATTTGGTATTCTAGCCTATAATGATAAACCTATGTTGACGGAAAATAGACAGATTATGACAATAGAGATATAGCCACAATGCAACATAGCAAAGTTAGATGTTGATAGTAAAAACGACCACTGCTTACACACACTTCTAGACCGGTACGTAGACTTTTCCAGAAGCCTGATTAAAATCTTATACACAAGTATATCAATCTCAGAATGGTACAAAAAATAATAATAATAATAATAATAATAATAATAATAATAATAATATTATTATTATTATTATTATTATTATTATTATTATTATTATTATTATTATTATTCTTAGCAATTATATTAGAACATAAATAATACAAATAGCAATGATAGTAATTATAGTAATAAAACAATAATATCTTTTCATATGTATAATATTTATGCATAACAACATTTATATTTCTTTATATTTATATATATTATAATTTGCAACATTTTGGTGCATTAAAGGTTGTACACCATGCTCTATTGGTGTTTTGTGCATGTAATGGTTGTATTTGTACAAAAGCATCATTTACAAGTAAATAAAGCAAGCCATTTATCAACCCTATCTTTTAGCCACGTTTACATTTACGTTTACGTGTAACTTATATCCTTTCCAGTCTCTACCTCCAATAATTACTGTCTCAACATCTCTCTTGTCATTTGAAACTCTCTTGATTTCGAAGCCGGTGTTCATCAGGGCTAGCCATGGCGGAGATCGCCGGAGATCTCTTTGGTATCCTAGCCTATGATGATAAACCTTTGTTGACGGAAAATCTTAGACAAATCTATTTTTCTCTATGGTCTCTCTCTCTCTCTCTCTCTCTCTCTCTCTCTCTCTCTCAATACCTGGGGTGGCAACCTGTGTTGCAGCTATGGCGGAGGGTTGATTGTTGTCATTCAAGGCTGTGATGATAGGAATAAAGGTAACCTCAGATCGAAGCCATGATCCAAGTAAAGGCAACGTGTGTTGTAGGAAATCCGAGCCTCTTATCATGTTTAGTGTAAAATAATTTTCTTGGTTATGGTGGTAGGCAGGAGAACCACTGAATTAACACTTTCATTAATTTTTCGGTGGCACAAATTTGGGTGGTTTCCATCAACATTTTATCATTTTACTCATCATGTGGGGTTTTTTAAGGATTTTGTTTATTGTTCCATTATTGATTATTGATTGTTGTTTCTTCATGTCTCTTGGTTTTTGCACCAGTTTGATCATATTTCAACCATATTGTGGGTTTTTTTTCCAAGATTTTGTGTATTGTATCTATCATTGTTTATTTTAGTTTGTTGATGTCTTTTGATAAAAAAAAATATGTTTCCTTCATCAATTTGATCCTATTTCAATTGTTTTGCTATTTTGGGGTGGGTTTTTACAAGATTTGGTTTATTGTAGTTTATTGATGTGGATTATTTCAACCATTTTCATTGTAGTTTGTTGATATGTTTTGAAAAAAAATGAGTTTTTTTCCATCAGTTTGATCTTAATTCTTATATAACTTTTTTGATAGTGTTTTTTCAAGTTTTTGTTTATGGTTATCTACCATTGTTAATTGTAATTTTGATATCTTATTTTAACCATTCTGATGTGGGGTTTTCTTAAGCTTTGTTTACTGTAATCTACCATTCTTGATTGTCTTCTCCTTATGTCATTTTGAGCTTAATTTGAGGCTACTTATAAGATATTTATTATGGTTGATGGTAAAAAGGTTTTTGAAAAGTGAGGTAGGATGTAACCGGAAGTAATTTGCAGGCTTAAATAGGCTTCGAGGTTTGATCATTTCTTGGAATATTTAGCCAAGATACAATTTAAATCCAGTATAATCTAGGCAGAAATATGAATCTTTACAAGGTTAATTATTCTTTTATTTGTTGAAATTAAAAAAAAACAATGATTCTCTTGATTTCCTTAATGTGTATTGCTTCGAGATCTTATAACAATAACAATGGAAAATCACTTGATAAATAATACAATTAGATAACGTGTGTGTTGTTGATCTTTGACTTTAAAAGAAATCAAGGAAAATCACTTGATAAATAATACAATTAGATAGCTTAAATTCTCGTGTGTTACACGGGTTGTATAAAGGAAATACTTCTTACGAATCTATTGATTTAATAAATTATACATATATATAAATACTACTAAACTAACAATCGATTCCTCTGGTCTTACGATTATTAAGAAGGTGGATGAGTAAGACGGAGGTTTAAGAAACTGAAAACGTGTACTTGGAAGCCCCATATGTCATATTTTATTAGCCACCATATTATTAGTATTGATAATTGCAACCTGTAAATTGGTTTAACATTAAACCATTTATTTCATTTGTACTTTCAGTCATGTATTTCTTTAAGATATATTTTCCTTAATAATGAAACTTATATTACATCACAAAATTGGAGAGCAAGCAATCAGCAGCAGGTCCACCACACCTAAATTGAACACAACAAAAAACACAAATTTATCAATCCTATGACATTTAAGCACAATTGTATTAACATATATTTGGGAAAAGATATGAAAGAACCAACGGAACTGTCACAACCCCCGTCCCCCTGGTACAAACACAGGAACGGGCGGCCGTGAGCTAGTTTTGGTGGTATCGGGTATTGTCTAATTTGGCAGCGGAAATTTTCATCAGGACCGTAGTTAGGAAATATTTTATCAGAGTAAACCACCACATTTTATAACATTAAACACATGGGTAAAACCCAAGTTTGTAGTACACACATTTTCATAGGAATAAATCCTATTTTGTTTAATAAAAACATCTATTTTATTTTAGGTAACTTTATTGCCACTTTTCCAAGCCTTTAGTGCTCTCCAGCTGGCTTTTATTGGCTTCACACTAAGTTACCTGAAACACGTGTTTAAAACATTTTATCAGCAGGAAATACTGGTGAGTAAATCCCAGTTTAATCAAGTTTAAATAAAAAGTCACAGTGTACAGTATTGAGGGCGCATCCGGAATTACATTTGTTTCCAAGATATAACAATTAACATCAGTGGTACTGTCATACTCAACTTGTGGAAATATTACTCCTTGACCAGGTGGTAACAAATTTTGCATACAAAACCCCAACATACCCACTATAATTGTATTCTTACAAATACTCAATAACTGTTATTCGCATGGAAAAGTATTTAAGGTTTTGTAAAAACATTTAACAAAAAGAGGATTACTCACATTGCTATTATAGGGCTTTCCTTTGTAATTCCTTGGTTATAATCTAATTAAATAAACAATGCACACGCGTTAGTATAATAACCCATTTTAACATTAGTAATACCCTCCCCGAGACGGCATTCCAACGACTACGTCGGGCAGAACCACGACAGCCGTTACGGAACCCTAGATTAATCGGGCAGAGTATCTAATACGTATCCAGGGGTTATGATACTTACAACGAGGCAGAGCTTCGCTAATTAGGGGGTATTAGACCCGAGTATAATGCCCACTATTTAGAAATTGAGATTGAGAAAGAACGTTTGAACGAATTCGAATGAAATCCGATGGCTCCTTTATATAGTTGTTGATCCTGGTTCCCTCGCGGCCCGCGTAACATAGGGGCAGGGCCTACGCGGCCCGCGTTGACCTCCGGTCAATGCGTAGCTGGGCTGAGTCGACAACTAGCTTCGCCGGGTGTTGGGCCACGTGGCCGCACCGGGCTGCGCCACCTTTTTAGCTTCTTGCGGCCCGCGTAAAGGTTATGGGGTACCTTACGCGGCCCGCCTCAACTTAAATTTTCATGTTTTTCATTTATTTTTAATGCTATATTGTATTTTGGGCTCTGTTTTCACATATGGGGTGTATTTTAGGAAGTGTAGAGTGTCAGAAAAATATTCGGGAGGGTTGTTATATTTTGGTAAAACTCCTGGATTATTTAATAAAATATATAGTGCACTCACATTAAGTATAGTGGCCCAGTTCTACTTTATCCCTACGTCACGAGACAGAACCCCAACGAATTTAGGCAGAGCCTTGACATACGTTACGGGGCCCTACGTCAGTCGGACAGGGTATCAATGATCAAGGGCTACAATACTTAAAACGAGTCATGACTTTATTATTACTATGGGTGAAATAAGAAAATTAGAATTATAAAAAGTTTAAGAAATAGGCGACATAGAAAATGTGAGTGTGAGCACTCTTTTGAAAGTGATCATCTGCCTATTTATAGGCTTGAAGTTGAAGGTGGCTTGAAGGCCACGTTCCTTGCCTTTATCCTAAACTTACACGTACACCAAACAATTAAATATATTTTTAAGTTTAAATTATTTTATTATTATTTTATTGAAACCTACGTAAACTTTTTAGTTTAATGTAAACTAGTTATTTTGATCCTCGCGCGTTGCGCGAGTGCAAATCAGTTTTCGGACTGATTACATTCATAACATAATCTTTGTACAACTTAAGCAAAAGAAAACATAGGGGCGAATGCAGGTCAGCCGCCTACAGCCACTCAATGCCATAAGAACCAAACCCTGGACACCCCTTTTGTATGACCAGCAGAACGTGTCAGATTCCTTGTTCTCGTCTTTGAAACCCTCAATCGCGACCGCCTGGGCTGTTAAACAATCAAAGAAGGTAATTATATTAAACAGATAACAACCCGACCACAATAGTAACAATGCAGCAAAACACTTGTATACAATCCACAACTAAGAAGATGAAAAAAGTACATGTTTTACAACCAGTGGCGGATCCAGGATTTTTTTCCAAGGGGTTCACTTTTTTGATGTTCTAATTTCATATGTTCAAACATAAAAAAAAAATCGGGTCGGTTCGACGGTTCGGATAAGATTCATCTCATAACAAAAATACGATACAATAATGAAACTTTTCATTTACTGCTCTCATATGGAAATGAGTATTAGTGACACAATACAACTTCAAGTAGCTTAAACTGTTATGTTCACATTAACTTATGCCATAGTTATGTAATTGAAGTGTTCCCTTCACTCTTTTACATTCATTGTAAATGTATGAATTCAACTCCTACGAATAACAAAGCGAACAGAAACCAAAAGAAAATTGAATTCTTAAAATTTACAAATTAAAGCTTAAAAACAAGTAAACGACTAAACAACGGGTCTCTGTGTGTGTATGCATTTTAGGGAGCTGGACATCAAAAAGCTTCGAGACGGGAGTCGAACTCAAAACCTCAATGATGTACACCAAGTGCCTTACCAATTTATCAGAACATGCATTTGTTTGCAGGTTCCCCTAAAGAATATTTAAAGGTTCCTTCATTATTTTTTTTATGAGTTTACACTATAAATTACAAACCGAGCAGGTTCCTAGGAACCTCCTTGGTGACTCTAAATCCGCCCCTATTTACAACCAAACAGAATCCCTTATTAAAAGCAAGGCACAATCTTTCTACCCAAAAAAGGCTTCTGCTTTCTGGCTAAAGGGTAAAATCCTCATTTCACTTGATGGTAATGTAACGATTCGTACCATGTTTCGCCCAATAGTTTTTAGGTCCCCGGGTGCAGACAATTCATGACTTCTCCTTCAAAAATCTGTTTCAAATATCGAGTTGGTAATTGCTACAACTGGTTTTCACCCGATTGACCATACCCGGATCTGAGAATCAAAACTTACATTATATTAAAACGTGTAAACAACATCAGTCGAAGGTTAAAATTAAATCACACTCAAAGTTCCTTTTTTTTTGACTTCTCTAAACAAAACATTGATTATGCAATTAAGAATTTAGTAAAGCTGAATATGTATTTAAATATGAATGATAATGGAAGCAAACTAATTTTTTAATTGAAATTATTCTTTCTGTTGTCATTCTCTTTAGGCAGATTTCCAGTAGTGAAGCCAATCGTCGAATTTTCCAAATTTCAAGAAAATCTTTTGTTCTTATGTTCTTAATATGAAAGATTCAAGAAACCTTAAACAAAGAGAAACCTGAGAGGTTTGTGCAAACTCGAGACCAAAATTAAAAGATGGGCTTTATCAATGCTTAAAAAGTTAGGGTTCATACATATAATTGCAAGAGAAGAAGAATTAAATTCTCAGAGAATAGAACCGTAGGAAAAAAGGTTCGCTAACCTGGGTGAAAGCAATAGTGTTACAAATCAGCAATTAAACAGCCTAGGTAGGAGGCTTTCATGAGGATCGATTGCGACGTTGCGAAACCCTTACAAACAACCATCGTCTGGCGGCCTGTTCTATTGCCGGCATCCATCTCTTCAAAATAGACGCGTGCGGAACTGCAGATGATATGTGTCACGGCCCCCGACCCGGTTTGACCCGTTGGACAGAAATTCTGCGGTATTCTATTTATTGTGAGTTTAGCAACGGAAAATTTGTTCTCAGGATCGGCTAAGTTAAAACTTTTCCCGATTATTTTTATTTTACAATTCAGGATAAAACCCCGATAATTTACAATAATAAGATTTTATTCTTAAAACATAATTCTTCATTTTATATAGAGCCACTATCTTAAGCTTGAAATGCTTCCCCTGCATTTTTCCTGAATTACAGCAGATCACCTGAAACATGTTTGAAAAAGATTTTGTCAGCGGGGAAATACTGAGTGAATTATTCTAGTTACTGGAAAATGACACATTTATTATAATTTACAGTGGTAAGATCTTTTACAATGTTTCTGATATCAACCAACTACCCACAGTACTTTACCACTCGACCCATTGGCCCATACGTCCAATGGTGTCTGTGATTATGGTCATATCACCCAATGGCTGCCCAATGGTGAAGATTATCAAGTAATGTGCACAATACCCCACATACCGGCTGTAACTTGGTGATTACATAAACTTAATCACTGTAAGTTATAATTCTGAAAATAATTTGGAGTATTGTAAATAGTCACAAACTGTGATAAAAGAATTTATAAAAAGAAGAATAACTCACATTGCCGATTTAGTACTGACAGAATATGATTTTATTCCTGTTAACCTAATTTCACAATAATGCACACAAAACAGAGTTAGGGATCAATACAGCAGTTACGATAACTTTGCGAGATCAAATTCTCACAATGAATGACCAAGTGCAATACTTCAACTCATTTATCAAAATGACAAACGACAAAGTATAGTACTTCAACTCATTTATCGGATTACCGACAAACGACAAAGCATAGCCCAATGTGGGCGGCACTTAGACATTCCTTGGATATATTGATCCCGGAAATGAATCGTAATAGCGATCGAGTAATTACCCTGTTCCGTGGCAGCACCTCGCTTAACAGTATGTGTTTAATTGTAGTATACTAAGCCTAATTCGAAGCACAGAGGGAGTTTCTTCGTCGATTTAAGTTCACAGAATGCATGCCAAGGTCGGCTATTTATAGCAGGAATTTCGACTCGCATACGGACCGTATGACTTTACCTTTACGGTCCGTAAGGGACCTGATTTACTTTACGGTCCGTAAGCCACAATCCTTACGGTCCGTAAGGGGTGTGTTTAGGCTTGTAGAATAGCCTTCTCAGTAGCCTAGCTTTGGTGACTCAACATAAAATCGATTTCAGTTTATACAACACGAATTTTAAGATAATTATCAATTGGGGTTTAACCCCCCTGAGTTTTAGGGGCCCTGACCCTGATTCCGATTATTCCGGAAATTTCAGGGTTAGTGCTAAATCACTTGGGTGTCTCAATTAGGGTGTTCTTTTTGATTAATTATCTTTCTAATTGTTAATTTTAGTGAGAGTTGTTACATCCTCCCCACCTTAGGAAAAATCTCGTCCTCGAGATTTACTGGAATAGATGAGGATATTTGCGCTTCATTTCTGACTCCAGTTCCCAAGTGTACTCTGGTCCTCTCTTGGAATTCCATTTGACTTTTACCAGTACAAGTCGTTTGTGTTTGAGGAATTTGACTTTCCGGTCTTCTATTTGTAAAGGTTTTTCTATGAATTTCAGTTTCTCATTCACCTCTATGTCTTGAAGAGGTACTACCAGAGATTCGTCTGATAAACATTTCTTGAGATTGGATACATGAAATACATCATGTACTCCAGCTAGTTCTTCTGGTAGCTGTAAGCGATAAGCAACTGGTCCGATTCGTTGAATAACTGGAAATGGTCCAACATATCGGGGACTTAGTTTTCCTTTCTTACCGAATCTTACAACTCCTTTCCAAGGAGATACTTTCAGTAGCACTTTATCTCCTATTTGGAATTCAAGTGGTTTGCGACGATTGTCTGCATAACTCTTCTGGCGATCTCTGGCTGTTTTCAATCTTTCCTTGATTTGAGTGATCTTGTCTGTAGTTTCTTGCACAATTTCTGGACCTGATAATTGACTTTCTCCTATTTCCGCCCAACATACAGGTGTTCTGCACTTGCGTCCATATAGTGCCTCAAATGGAGCGGCTTCAATACTTGAATGATAACTATTGTTATAGGAGAATTCAATTAATGGTAAATGGTTATCCCAATTACCTCCAAAGTCAATTACACATGCTCGGAGCATGTCTTCCAGAGTTTGGATTGTTCTTTCACTTTGTCCGTCGGTCTGGGGATGATATGCAGTACTTAGATTGAGTCGGGTTCCCATTGATTCTTGGAAACTTGTCCAAAATCGGGAAGTGAAACGACTGTCTCTATCCGATACAATGGAGAGCGGGACTCCATGTAAGGATACTATTTCATCCACATACAACTTGGCTAATTTTTCCATGCTAAAGGTTTCTTTTATTGGTAGAAAATGAGCTGATTTGGTTAATCGGTCCACGATTACCCAAATTGCATCATTACCTTTTCTGGTTTTGGGTAACTTAGTAACAAAGTCCATTGTTATGAGTTACCATTTCCATACAGGCATTTCTAACTGTTGTAGTAAACCTGAGGGTTTCTGGTGTTCGGCTTTGACTTGTGAACAAGTTAAACACTTAGATACATATTCAGCTATATCCTTTTTCATTCCTATCCACCAGAAATTCTTCCTTAAATCTTGGTACATCTTGTTATTTCCTGGGTGTACAGTATACCTAGATTTATGAGCTTCTTCTAAAATTTTCAATCTTAAATTTCCTTGTTTAGGTACCCAAATTCTGCTTTTGTGGAATTTCCAAATTCCATCATTCCCTTGTTCCAATTCTTTTAGGTAACCTTTCATTCCTTCGGCATCGTCCTTGATTGCCGTTTTCTGGATTTCCTTCACTTGTTCTCTTAAGTCTACTTGTAGATTTATTCTAAGAGCACGGACTTGCCTTTGCTTTTCATGATACTTACGACTTAAGGCATCTGCTACTACGTTGGCCTTTCCTTCGTGATATTGAATATCACAGTCGTAATCACTCAAGACCTCTATCCATCTTCTTTGCCTCATGTTCAATTCTTTTTGTCCGAATATATACCTTAAACTCTTATGATCTGTATAAATAGTAAACTTACTTCCATACAGATAATGTCTCCAAATCTTAAGGGCAAAAACTATAGCTCCTAATTCTAAATCATGAGTTGTATAGTTTTCTTCATGCTTTTTCAATTGTCTGGAGGCATATGCAATTACCTTCTTGCGTTGCATCAACACACATCCGTATCCTAATTTTGAAGCATCGCAATACACTTCAAAATCTTCTGTTCCTTCTGGTAAGGCTAAGATTGGTGCATTGGTTAATTTCTGCTTTAAGATTCTAAAGGCTTCTTCTTGCTTTGGTCCCCACTCAAACTTAGTGGTTTTACAGGTTAGCTTAGTTAATGGTACAGCTATCTTGGAAAAATCCTTAATGAACCGTCTATAATAACCGGCTAAACCTATAAAACTTCGAATTTCCATTGCAGTTTGTGGAACCTTCCAGTTGGTAATGGCTTCGATTTTAGCGGGATCTACGTGAATACCTTCGTGATTCACCATATGGCCTAAGAATTGCACTTCTTGTAGCCAAAATTCACACTTTGAAAATTTAGCGTACAGTTTTTCTTTTCTTAACAAAGTTAAGAGTATATGCAGGTGCTGGCAATGCTCGACTTGACTTTTGGAATAAATGAGTATATCGTCAATGAACACGATTACAAATTTATCCAAATATGGTTTACAAACTCGGTTCATCATGTCCATGAATGCAGCTGGGGCATTGGTTAATCCGAAGGGCATGACTGTAAACTCATAATGACCATACCTTGTTCTGAAAGCAGTTTTAGGTATGTCTTCCTCTTGAACTTTTAACTGATGGTATCCAGATCTTAAGTCTATTTTAGAGAAATACCTAGCTCCTTGTAATTGATCGAAAAGATCATCAATCCTAGGTAATGGGTATCGATTCTTAATTGTAACCTTATTCAGTTCTCTATAATCAATACACATTCTCATTGATCCATCTTTCTTTTTCACAAACAACACTGGTGCACCCCAAGGGGATGAACTAGGTTGTATAAATCCTTTGTTTAGTAATTCATCTAATTGCTTTTTCAATTCTAGCATTTCGGTAGGAGCTAATCGATAGGGTGCCTTGGCTATCGGTGTAGTTCCTGGAATTAGATGAATCCTAAATTCTACTTCTCTATCTGGTGGTAGTCCAGGTAACTCTTCTGGGAATACATCTGGGTATTCCGAGACTACAGGAATTTCCTTGAGTTCCTTGCCTTTAGTACAAATGATTACTGAAATCATATATACTATTCCTTGGTTCCGTTCATAATTAGCAACTTTCATTACTGATATGAACTTTAATGGCTTCCGAGGTTTATCTCCTGAAATCTTAATTACCTGTCCATTAGGTGCTCGAATTTCTATAGAGTTCCTATCACAAATGATTTGAGCATGGTTGGCTATTAACCAATCCATTCCTAACACAACATCAAACTCGGCTAATTTCATAGGTAATAGGTTTGCAACAAATTTATGACCTGAGAGTTCTATTTCTACTTTTTGCAAAACCTGATTAATTTCTATGGAATTCCCATCTGCAGTTTCGACTGTAAAGATCTGCCTAACGGTAGTTAATGGTAACTTAAGAGCTTGACAGAATGAAGTATTTATAAAACTTTGGTTTGCACCAGAGTCAAATAAAACTTTTGCATAAATATTGTGAACTAAAAACGTACCGGCTATCACATCCGGAATGAGCTCGGCTTCTTGTGTGGTTAGCTGGAAAGTTCTGACATTTTTCTTAACAGCTCCTTCAACTGGTTTGCCCTTGTTATCAGTGATTTTGTTCAGTTTAGGACATTCGGTTTTGTAATGTCCTGTTTCTCCACAGTGAAAACAGGTTACAGTTTTCTTCTTACAGTTTTCCTCACTATGTCCTATAGATTTGCAGAAGTTACAAATTGCATTGCATTTTCCAAAATGCTTTCTTTTCAATGTTTGCAAAATGGCGGGATGGAAGATTGTCTCGCTCCTTTCTTTTTGAAATTATTACTATTACCCACCCTAATTCCTTGGGTAATTTTCTGAGCCAATTCTTTCTTCCTATCTTCATCTCTTGTGCGGATTAGTTCGTCGGTTAGGGTATTAGCTAATTCTACGGCATCGTCAATAGTACGAGGTCTTGCAGCCTTAACGATATTGCGAATTTCGCTAATTAATCCCCAAATATATCGAGAAATAAGCACTGGTTCTGGCGAAGCCAGGTTAGGTACCACTCTCGCATATTCGAAGAATGTCGAAGTATAACCACGACAATCTACCCCGGTCATTCGATGATTTAGGAACTTATTTGCCATTTGTTCCTTCTCATACTCAGGACAGAATTTTCTTTCGACAAGATTTTTAAATTCGTTCAAAGTCATAGCATAAGCTACCCGTCTGCCTTTTTCCTGTAGCACTGTGTTCCACCATTCTAGTGCTCCTTCCTTAAACAGGTTTGAGGTATACATGACTTGATCTTCTTCAGCACATTTACTTATTGCAATTACTGCTTCGGTTTTCTCTAACCATCGCAGTGTTGCAGTTGCTCCTTCGTTGCCTGCAAATTCAGCGGGTTTACAAGCAAGGAATTCTTTGAAAGTGCAACCAGGTGTTGCAGCTTTTCGTTTCTTAGGGCGCTGCGTGTGCTGAGATTCATTGTCATGATTTATATGATCATTGCCCTCGTTTATACTGTTACTGAAATTATCTTCAATAGTATGTTTGCTAGGTACGATATGTTGCGGATCGTTTGGATTTTTCATAGCAGCAACGAACATTGGAATTGCGTTGGCTATTCCTTGGGCAACCATATTTTCAATATCTTGTTTGGTCATATATTGATCTTCTGGGTGTTGCTCCGATTGATTAACTTCATTTACTGGTTCGTTATCGTTATTTGCCATCTGATAATAATTTATTATAAATAATTAGCAATTAACAATTTATACAGATAATTGAACAATTTATAACATATAAAGTCAAAATTATCGATTTCTCGATTTCATCTTATATCCGTATAGTATGCATCAATACACACCGATATTTTACAACGTTTTATTCGTTATGTTACAACTGGTTTCACTTTTTGCTTTTACTATTATACAAAGATAGTTTTACCACCCTCCTACTTGTCATTCTAGAAACGGAGTTCCCTCTCGTCATACTTCCAGGCAATCTGTCCCCCTATTTCCCTAATTCTATTCCCTGCATCCATCAATTCTTCACCGAAATGGCGAAGTTCAGCCAGGTTTTCATTGCTCATTGGTGGATTAGGTAGGGGTTCTGGGTCAAATTGAGGAAGAAACGAGTAAGGGCTATTGACAATATTTTGGAATTGCCAATCGTTAGTCCACCATTCTTCCATTTCTACAGGTTGGTCATGGACTATTGGTTCAGTAATTGTTGGTGCAAAATTCATAGGTAATGGGTTTTCGATAGGATAGGTAAAGATACCTGTATTGGCGGGTTGCATAGTTTCACATTTTTCTAGTAAAATATCTATCTGATCCTGAAAAGTAACTCTCTTGGTTTGATTAGAGCTCTCTCCAATTTCTACCTGAGTTGGGTTAGAACCTTGCCCTATTTCTATTTCTATTTCCTGAGAATACTGATCAAACTGTTCCTCCATCTACTTAAACTCATCATTGACTTCAGTTTCCTGTTCCTGCTGATTAGGGTTTTCCTGGATTATAATTGCTTTTCCTTTGTCTAAAGGTTTACTAGTTCTAGGAGGTTTTGTAACTGACTTTTTCTTACGTATACGGCTTCCCCAAACATAATTTTTCTTTGGCCTTCTTTTTGGTTTGGTCACTGGTGGAGTAGGGAATTTTACAGGTTGGTCCACATCAGCAAAGTATCCCGTGAATTCATGAGAAACTTCTATGTTCACTGGGTACAGATTGAGGTTCTGAAAAGCTTCAGATATCTCGTTCATGCTGTGTAGCATATATGCAAAATGTACAAAAATATCAAATTAAAACTTTGGAACAAAGTTTAACAAATAACATGGAAGTTTTATTGCACACTATTTGTACAAAATACAGGAAACACACTCCGATTTATTCTACTAGTTTTTTTTTTTTTTGTTTATTTACTTATTGGGAAGCACTGCTTTGCAAATTTTAGGGCATTTTTTAGAGATTTGCATGTTCTGCCACAGTGGCTAGCATATACAAATTTGCCCATTTTTCATCGAGTTTATCTTCCCAAGGTGATTTCTTAAGTAATTCCAGGGTTTCCTTTTTAATTTTCTTTTCTCTGAGTTGCTCCTTACTTTTCTTAATAATCATACTCCTTTTTCTAGGAGAAAGCGGATTTTCATAATTCGCTTTTTGCACAAATATTCCTTCTTCAGGAATTTTAGGGAGCTTTGAAAATTTAGTTTTGGACGAACTTCCTTCTTCGTAAATTGATCTATCTAATTTAAGATAGATATCTTGCAACTTTTGTTTACCCATACTGTAATTAACAAATAATCAGTTAGAAGCACATAAACACATAATCACATAATAGTAATCAGGAAAATTAAGTATCGTTTAAATACTTAATTAGCTTAACTTAGTGGCTCTGATACCACCTTGTTTCTGTCACGGCCCCCGACCTGGTTTGACCCGTGGGACAGAAATTCTGCGGTATTCTATTTATTATGAGTTTAGCAGCGGAAAATTTGTTCTCAGGATCGGCTAAGTTAAAACTTTTCCCGATTATTTTTATTTTACAATTCAGGATAAAACCCCGATAATTTACAATAATAAGATTTTATTCTTAAAACATAATTCTTCATTTTATATAGAGCCACTATCTTAAGCTTGAAATGCTTCCCCTGCATTTTTCCTGAATTACAGCAGATCACCTGAAACATGTTTGAAAAAGATTTTGTCAGCGGGGAAATACTGAGTGAATTATTCTAGTTACTGGAAAATGACACATTTATTATAATTTACAGTGGTAAGATCTTTTACAATGTTTCTGATATCAACCAACTACCCACAGTACTTTACCACTCGACCCATTGGCCCATACGTCCAATGGTGTCTGTGATTATGGTCAAATCACCCAATGGCTGCCCCAATGGTGAAGATTATCAAGTAATGTGCACAATACCCCACATACCGGCTGTAACTTGGTGATTACATAAACTTAATCACTGTAAGTTATAATTCTGAAAATAATTTGGAGTATTGTAAATAGTCACAAACTGTGATAAAAGAATTTATAAAAAGAAGAATAACTCACATTGCCGATTTAGTACTGACAGAATATGATTTTATTCCTGTTAACCTAATTTCACAATAATGCACACAAAACAGAGTTAGGGATCAATACAGCAGTTACGATAACTTTGCGAGATCAAATTCTCACAATGAATGACCAAGTGCAATACTTCAACTCATTTATCAAAATGACAAACGACAAAGTATAGTACTTCAACTCATTTATCGGATTACCGACAAACGACAAAGCATAGCCCAATGTGGGCGGCACTTAGACATTCCTTAGATATATTGATCCCGGAAATGAATCGTAATAGCGATCGAGTAATTACCCTGTTCTGTGGCAGCACCTCGCTTAACAGTATGTGTTTAATTGTAGTATACTAAGCCTAATTCGAAGCACAGAGGGAGTTTCTTCGTCGATTTAAGTTCACAGAATGCATGCCAAGGTCGGCTATTTATAGCAGGAATTTCGACTCGCATACGGACCGTATGACTTTACCTTTACGGTCCGTAAGGGACCTGATTTACTTTACGGTCCGTAAGCCACAATCCTTACGGTCCGTAAGGGGTGTGTTTAGGCTTGTAGACTAGCCTTCTCAGTAGCCTAGCTTTGGTGACTCAACATAAAATCGATTTCAGTTTATACAACACGAATTTTAAGATAATTATCAATTGGGGTTTAACCCCCCTGAGTTTTAGGGGCCCTGACCCTGATTCCGATTATTCCGGAAATTTCAGGGTTAGTGCTAAATCACTTGGGTGTCTCAATTAGGGTGTTCTTATTGATTAATTATCTTTCTAATTGTTAATTTTAGTGAGAGTTGTTACAATATGGCAATGGGGGTTTAATGTCACTTTCATGTCGTGGCATGGTGTGGCGATAGGGCTGGGAGAAATTGATGCGTGGCCGTTCAATTCATTGTTTATTCAAGAAGAAAACGCGGAGCAAAAAAAGGACAGGCCATGGTTCGAACTTGTGTGGGGGAAGTTTTATAACAAATAGAGAACCACTTTACCAGACGTACAAATATGACATTTCCCAAACAACATGTATATATATACACTAACATAAAGGGGCAAAAAAATGAGCCAATGAAGATGTGACTCGTGACAAATAATACTGTTCACAAAGTCTTAAAATTAACAGATTTATAATTTTGATTTTATTAATTTATACAATATAATTATTTCAGCTGCTTCACTTATTTGGCGTTTATAACTTCTAAAATATGACGTTTTATAAAACAATGAATATGTCATTAGAACAAGAATAATCTTATCTACATTTTGAACCAAGTTTCATTAAAAATAGAGTAGGTTCAAATATCATGTATTTTTATAATTTAATTATTAAATGGTTCCTACACTTGCCCAAAATACCTCATCTTTTCATTGGTCAATTTACCCATGATGCATCCTTTTAATAACATAAGTATTTATATATTTTTTATAAATAAAAATTTTGGGAATGTTACAGGAACTATGAACGAAATCTCAAGAACAGAAGGTTACCTATTGCATCCAATGGTTATGACATTGAAGCCCATGTATGAACTATACCCGCTTGCAGGAACCCCCAATATTTCCGTTTCAATATTAACAGCCTGATAAATTCATATATATCTAATTAGTGTCAATCAAATTATAGTTTGAAACCCGAAACTATAGTTTTAAACAGTTCATGAACACATATATATCGTGTTTGTTCAGTTTGTTTGCAGCCCTAAATAGAACTATACATAGGTCATATGCATTAAAAACAGAGTGTAGTGACTTTTGCCTATTTTTTATTTAACCCGTTTGAGATAAAAACACAACGTACATCGACCCATTCATAAGTAAATAAACGGATCAAAATTGTGAAGAAGGTAAACGATGGAACAAACCTATTAAGACAAGAATCATATTGATACACATCAGAAGAAACTGATCCGACACCATCACTCATTGAATACCCCGCCATAACAATAAGCTTCCCATTAAGAACCACAACCCCAAATCCCGCTTTCATGGGTCCCGACATCTGAGGTAAAACCGACAGTTTATTTCCAAGGTAATCCAAGACCTCCCAGTGGGTCCCATCTCCTTCGGCATCGGTAGTCAAAACATAAAGCCATTCTTCAACTAAACCAACAAGCTTTCTAACAATAATAAACTCCTTACTCTTAATAAACGACCCGATACTAATGCCTGTAACCAGACCACAAAGACAAACTATCAAATCTCATTATTGTTAATTATAGTAAAGTCTAAAAAATGGCCACTGTCACAAATATCTTAAAAAGAGAAATACCACAATGATCTAAGCTAACGGGCTGGTGTATTTTGCTATAAATCTAGTTATCTAGTGCACAGTATTTCAACACTCCAACACTTAGAGAATCTTGATAGATAGAGAAAAGGGTTAGAAAATCTAAAATAATAAACTTTGTAAGATTATTGTAGCAAAAGATATGGAACAAAGAAAAGGGTTACTGATCAATAACAACTAAAGAAAATTAAAAGGTCCTTCCCACAATCACCTGCAAGTCCGTTATGGACTGGTTACAGCTATTCAAATCATGTACAGAAAACCTTATAGTAAACCCCAAATAATATACATAAACACACAATAAATAAAACGTCGCCTACATTTCTTCAACAGTAGCAGCCAAGATACCTGACCCATTCTAAAAAAATAGCTTATAAAGAACATTGTCTATGTTATCAGAACTTTCATCTCCATCAACTGCAGCTTAGGCAAAATAATCCGGTCAATTAATGTATTCTATAAACTAGTGTTTAGATCAAGATCCATAGAAACCCACCAACCCAACCCAAACCTCATTAAGCTTAGTAAAAAAGTAGTTGGTACAACAGTTCTTGCCAATTTATACAAAAAAAATAAATTGATTATCTATATATTTTAAGCATTTGGTTCTGCACATCTTTTTTTGTAGTTCAATAAGATTAAAGCAAGATATATGAATGTATAAGAAGTTTGTAATATGTACCTTTTGTATCTTGATAGGAATGTAAATAGCGGGCTTTGTCAAACATTTTGCAAGAGAAATTGTAGTTGAAACAAAGTTGTACATGCAGCCTGATATACATTTTTAATCAATCATGGAGCAAAGTTAACTGATACATAGTATATTTGAAGAATATAATACTTGTGTTAAATGAAAATTATGGTGTTAGAAAAAACTTTTTTTTTAAATGACCCACCTGTTGCTAGCATCTTGCTAAAGCATCCCAAGTTACATACCACGACATGCGGCAACCTCTTAAGGATCTCACAAACAACAATCCTAACAAAGTATAGCTTACAATACCTGCTATTGTGTACCCTCATACCATTAAACCACCGAGAAGTCGAACGCTAACTTCAAAACTTACCCCATTCTCCTGCATTAAAGCAAGATATATGAATGTATAAGAAGTTTGTAATATTTACCTTTTGTATCTTGATAGGAATGTAAATAGCGGGCTTTATCAAACATTTTGCAAGAGAAATTGTAGTTGAAACAAAGTTGTACCTGCAGCCTGATTTACGTTTTCATCAATCATGGAGCAAAGTTAACTGATACATAGTATATTTGAAGAATATAATACTTGTGTTAAATGAAAATTATGGTGTTAGAAAAAGCTTATTTTTCTTAAATGACCCACCTGTTGCTAGCATCTTGCTAAAGCATCCCAAGTTACATACCACGACACGCGGCAACCTCTTAAGGATCTCACAAACAACAATCCTAACAAAGTATAGCTTACAATACCTGCTATTGTGTACCCTCATACCATTAAACCACTGAGAAGTCGAACGCTAACTTCAAAACTTACCCCATTCCTAAAATTGAAAATAAAAAAATAAAAATAAATAAATAAAAAAAAGACTTAACAACTGGAAGCAATATCTTGGAAAATAACCAAATTTTAAGAAAATAGATTAAAAGCGAACCTCTTGCTGGGCACGAACAAAAAATTTTAGGTACAATTTCTAACTAGCATTCTTATATTTAGACGGCTCAATTTGGCCCAAACAAAAAATTACTCGTTTTGGCTCGCTATTCAACCAGCTCAACCAAACCATGACCTGAAGAAAAGTAGCATCACAACTCACAAGTATAACTCTCCTGCAGCCCATGGATTTTGGCTAAAAGAGATATTGATAATTCAATCAGCAATCCAACAGCTTAAAATAATCAACTCGACCACGAAAGTCTGTTACTTTAGGTGCCAATTTGGAACCAATTTAGCCGAAAAAAAACTATTTGTTTTGACTCACTATTCAATTTGCCCGACCTAAACCATTACCGAAGAAAAGTAATCTCACAAGTATAACTATCGGGAAGCCCATGGACTTGGGCTCAGTGAGATATAGAGAAATCAATCAGCTCAAATAAGAAAGTTAAAATGATCAATTTGACCACAAAAATTACCTTAGGATGCAATAGCCCAATCTTGGATGAAGCACTACAAACTTCCACATGCAACTTATCATTCACACGAGGCTCTTCTAACTTGAACTCTGCATCCTATCTTAGATATTTGTTCTTCTTTATATGCTGCATCACCAAAAAAAAACTTCAAAAATCTATATAACAAATAAACCAGAAATAAGCAAATTTGGAAAACCATACCTTTGTTTTTCTTTCATTTCCTTTGAAGAGGATTCTGACATAAGGATTTGTTCTCCACTATTATCATTTCAAGACCTGATTCAAAACATAAACCCTAATAAAAAATGAACATTAAAAAAACTGACCTGGCCAAATTTATTATTCTATGTCAAATCCACATTGTTCCTAAAGAGAACACTACTGAATTGGAACAAAACAACATTAGACAATTTAACTTCACAATATATCAAAGAATATACCCTAATCTGAATGACATTATGGATTCCAATAATAGAAAGTTCAATTAGATGAACTATAAGTTATGAACTTGTATACTAACCTTAATCCGAGAGACGCTGAGAAGATTTAAAGAAAAACCCTAATGAAAAAACTGAGATGGTTGCTTTCTCAATTCACCCTACCACAACTGTCGTCATCTACCAGTGAAATGCATCCTGTTCCATTGTCGATTAAGAATTGTTGGTGCACTACGTCTATTGACTTCGTCTTGTATCATGTAATAGGATAGGATAGGTTAGAATAACCAGTGCACGAGGTTCGAGAAACGAGAAGTGGTTAAATAGCATGTTGGACCGCTTATATGGACATTGTCCATAAAAGCGATCCACACTATCTCACCTGGACCGCTTTTGTGACATGTACGTATTAGCGGTTCCAGAATTCTATAAATAGGTGCATGGTTGATTCATTTGTAACGGCTCGGAATTTGTAACGAAGTGCTGCCGAATTGCTTCCAGGTTGTAAACATTATCAGAATCAATAAAGTGAAGCATTATATTTAGTTTGAGCATCTAGTTCATTGATTCCGCCTTTGAATTAGAGAAACGACTCTTCTGATCGACTCATTCAGGGTCAACGACGATCCAACAAGTGGTATCAGAGCTCAGGAAGAAGAGTTCAGCTCAAATTTGATCCGTTTTCTATCTTCTACACCTTCTTTTTCGATTTAGACGAGTTTCCACGGTTAAAATCGGACGAATTTTTCACAGGACGTGTATTATTGGACAATAACAAACCCTTGAAACTTTCAGACTAAAACTCGAACTAAAAATGGACAAAACAGCCTTCGAATGTAGGTTCGCGTTTTCGGACATAGTTTGGACCGCTTTTAGGTACATTTGAAGTTTGAACCGCTCGAACAATCAGTCTGGACCGCTCCAAAAACGTGTTGGAACCGCTCATTTGAACAAGTTAGAACCGCTTATTTGTACATCTTTTAGTCTGGTCCGCGTTTATGAACCGCTCGTATCACATCTTTGGACCGCTCATAAGACAATTTTGAACCGCTCAAAATTCGTGATTGATTTACCTGGCCCGCTCGAACGACCATACATTGGATCGCTTATTCAGACATTCTTGACTCGCTCGAACGATCACATTGCTGAACCGCTTGAAAGTACACTGTTGTCTGGACCGCGTATTCAGACATATATTGAACCGCTTTTCTGTCAATTTGTACAATCAGGATCGCTTTTGTGGTTCTGATTCGTTTTGCTCATTAGTCAAAACTAGTGTTCGCTCATACGATCGATCTGATTTCGCTCAAGTGTCAAGATTATTACACGACATCGAGTGTTAGTGTATTTCAATTTACTTGATATTGTTTGATCTGATTAAATTTGTTTGTTTGCTTCCAGGTCATTGAATTTCAGGTAATTCACGAATATAAGAACATGACAAAAGAAGAGCATGATAGATGGTGGAGAAGAGACAGAGCAAGATGGGAGATTGGCAAGTTGTATGCTCCGTTTCAAGAAGCACAGAGAGCTGAGAGGTGGAGTGAAGAGTTGGAATGTTATTTGGATCCGTATGGTAATCCGGTGGTTGATCCAGCGAAAGTTGATTTTGATGCGGTAACTAATGCGTTTCCAAGTGAAGGTGTTTACAACACAAAAAGGCTCTCTGACAAAAACTATTTGGTGGAATTCATGAAAGAATTGAAAGAAATTTTTGAGGCAAGCCTACCGAAGGTGGTAGAGATGAAGAGGAGAAAAGAAGAAGATTTGAAGAAAATGATTGAAGAAGTCAAGGCTGTGGTAAAGATTGATGCTGAAGAGAAGATTGAAAAGATACAGAAGACAGAGGCAGCCGATGTGTCGTCAATCACTGAGGTAAGAAAATTTTCTGACTCATTAAATGATGAAGTGATTGTGGATAAAGAAAACAAGTGCAGGAATTGCATTGAACAATGCAAAAACTGTACTGAAAAAGAAGATAGATTAAAAACAAAAGTTGCTGAAATGCATAAATTTGAAAATACTTTAAAAGAAAAATGTAAAGAAAGAATTGAATCGGAACAAAATTTGAAATCAAGAGTCGAGAAATTAACACAAAAATGTGAAAATCTTGAAAAAGAAAATATGGTTTTGAAAGAAAAATGTTCTACAAAATGTGTTGATTGCATTGAAAAAGAATCTAGATTTCTAGAATTACAAAAGCAATATGATTCTTTAAAACGATCAAGTCAGAGAGTACAAGAAGCATATGATACTTTGAAGAGCCAAGTCAAGAGTTTTGATCAACGTTTGTCTGAAACTTTAGTTACTAAAGATTTGTATGAACGCAAGTTTAAAGAAAAGCAAATTGAATTGAACAAGCGTATTGATGAAATTGCTAATCTTAAACAAGTCTTGGCTGAAAAAGAAAAGATTGTTACAAAACTTCAAAGTTATCATGACTCTTCGTACATTCTCGAACGTATTTTCAATATCACACCTGATAACAAAGATACTAATCATTGTAAAAAGGGTATTGGTTCAGAATATCATCAGGTACCACCACCATTGAGAGACAATTATACTTTTTATGATGAGGAAAAGGTGGCAAAGGGTTTGAACATAGCTGACCAATTACCTGACAGTATCGATGTAACTTACACCAAATCTGATGATGCTGATGATTCAGAGGTGGTATGTAAGGTGGTTGAAAGTGTTTTGAAAGATGAGTTCACAAAAGGTAAGTCTGAATCACTGGATGAAGATGAAGGAAATCTTTATGATGGATATCTGAAAGATACAAAATCTGAGAAAAATTTGAATGATGATTCAAAAGGATTGGTTTATACCATGATTGGATCGGACAAACTATTCTTGGATGTGGTTTTCCCGATTCAGAATGTGATTTCAGAGAAAATTGACAAAGTTTTCAAGATGGTTGAAATTGAGAAGTCTGAAATGTCGAAGTTTGCTGGTAAAGGTTTCAAAGGGTCTTATAACAAACCTGGTTCTAAGAAGAAAATCATGAAGTCTGGTTTGGGGTATAAGAAGAAACATAATCGACATAGAACTGAAAGGTCTAATTTTCAGACAAAAATGACTTTTGTTCAAGGAAAAAGTTTCACTGAAGAAGAAAAACTCAAACTTGGAACACAATCGAATGCAGAGTTTGAGGCCATGAAAAAGAAACAACAACAGCCAAAAGATGTGTCAAAGAAAGTTTGTTTTAAATGTGATCAAATTGGACATGTTGCACGAAAATGTCCAAATCCAAAGTCTGTTGATGTTGAAAAACAGAAATCTGAAGGTGTGAAACTGAGGTCAACCAGATTTGATTCGAGACAAACTTGGAGGTATACAACAAACAAGTTTGCCTCAAATCAAAATTGGAAATCAAACCCGAACAGGTTTAACTCTAGACAGACCTGGAATTCTCACACATCCTGGAGTCGGAAAACATCGATTGGTGTGACAAAACCTCAAAAGATTTGGAAACCTAAAAATGTTGTTCAAACTCAAAAGGTTCCGAAAGAAACAAATTTTTACAAAAGAGGTACTCCGAAAGGTCAAGTATGGTCTGTTAAGAAAAGTGTTGAGTTGATAAAAGATGAGAAACAGAAACAAATTTGGAAACCAAAAACAACTTCTGAGGATTCAGATGTGGTTGCTTATGATGCAAACGTTCCACCGCTTAAGGCTGAGAATTTTAAAATTCAGGTTGCTAGAATCAAGGTTACATCTAAGGCTCCTGAAGCCTGGGTGGACACTATGTTTGATTAAGTGGTTGGAATTGCCGGAGCTTCCTGGATCGCGAAGCATGAATCGGCATCTATCTTTATTGTTTGAAATTTTCATGATAAATTGTTTGTGTATTTGATAAAGTTTGAATGTGCAGGTGCTAAATGCTGATGAAGATTGTGAGAGTGTTGCACGGGTAGAGATTGAAGATCCCTGGTTTTGGTCAGACAGGGAGTTTGTTGGTTGTTTTATATGAATTTGTGTTGGTTTTGATGATTGTTTGTTTGTTTGAATTGATGTTTGTGATGTTCGTTTACATTGAATAAGTGGTGATGGACTATGCCGAAACCCTCACGGAGGAACAAACATGATTACTCACAAGTTGAAGAATGGTTTTCTAACAGTCAAAATCAATGGGTTGTAAATCATGGGGGTACGTTATATTTTCTGCGAAACAGAGCATGAGAAGCAGAAAATGGATGGCGAGACAAAGCTATCAGTATCGGTTTGTCAAATTTCTTTAATGGTTTTGCATTTTAGGGGGAGAAAAATTGTTAGAAAAATAAAAAAACATTAGAAAATTTGAAAATTTGAAAAAAGCCAAAAACATGATAAAATCAAAAATTTGAGTGTTGTGTAAAAAGAGGAAATGATAGTACATCAGTAGACAGTTACAATATGCTAAAGATATGTAATGATTAAACAGCATTAAGCAGTCTCACTGATGATATGTCGATAGGTTTTTATACATTTAGTAAGCTTTTTCGGGATATAAACCTAAATTCAAACTTGCTTATTTCGTGGGGAACACTACTTGGATATATAGGTAACCCCTGAAATTTCGTTTGAAAGGTCTCGTATTCTGATATACTAGGTGTTTATACTCTATGATGTCTGGGGTATTATTCCGGGACTTCTGCTGAACGGTAGTTCTGACCTAGTCCCTGGCTAATACTTTCACCAAAATGCTTGAAATATAGCATAAAGCCCTCAGCTGATTAGACGATAAAATTGATAATCAGTTGTTGTAGCTAAAAGATTCTCTAAAGGGAACACATTGCAAAGTCGAAGCTGATATCTCTCTGCTGAACGGAAGTTCTGACCTGAGATTCCTTAGTTTTCGCATACCCTAATTTATGTACAGACATCATTGTAGTATTCTTACCTGTAAGACTGAATATTGGGATTCTAGATATGGGAGTATATTCAAGAGGTGGAACACATGAATGAGTTTAAGTCTTAAAACATCTAAATAGTATCCTGAATCAGTTGAAATTTGTATGAAAATTTAAAAGGATCAGTATATCGACAATCTAAGTGAATTGTTTAATTCTGAGTATGATTTAAAGCTTAACGGTACTTGTGACTTGTCAAAAACTGATATGATCCTCTGATGCATACTCAAACAAAAATATTGTTTGTAAATTTGTTTGTATATATTTCTTTACAGCTTTATATTTTCAGAAAACACAAAAAGATTTTGATTTCTGCGTTATTTTCGATAAACCGATGTCTGAGTTGCTAAGTTTCAAAATCTTAGTATGCTGATTGTGTTTCTGAAAACAAAACAAGTTCATTAATTTGAAACTTGAAATTTCTGAAATCTTCAAAAACATGAATGATAACTTCAAGGTCATTAACTTGAACTTGAATGATAAATTGTGAGAAAATTGGATTCTTTATATTGGCATATCTGTTAAGTTTGTTGACAGGGGAAGTATATTAGAGAACATGTTTAATGATTTTGAAAATAGTGTTACTTATGAATGATTGAGAATTACAGGAAAGATTCAGATTACGATCCCGAAGAGCCGAGTCTAAGGGGGAGTCTGAAGATAAGTTGTAAGTGAAGAAGAGCTTGTAGCTGGAAAAGCAAGTTGATGATCTCTAAAAGCACGGAAGCTTGACAAGAGGGGGAGCCTACTAATGATAAAGTTGTAAAGATGATCAAAGTGAAAGATTAAAGGATTCTTATATGGATGCAATCTGAACAAGTTGGCAAAGATGATCAAGACTGAAGAGGTGGAATAACAGAGAATGTTCACTGAAGACTTCGTCAATATCCGAGGGGGAGTCTGTTGGTGCACTACGTCTATTGACTTCGTCTTGTATCATGTAATAGGATAGGATAGGTTAGAATAACCAGTGCACGAGGTTCGAGAAACGAGAAGTGGTTAAATAGCATGTTGGACCGCTTATATGGACATTGTCCATAAAAGCGATCCACACTATCTCACCTGGACCGCTTTTGTGACATGTACGTATTAGCGGTTCCAGAATTCTATAAATAGGTGCATGGTTGATTCATTTGTAACGGCTCGGAATTTGTAACGAAGTGCTGCCGAATTGCTTCTAGGTTGTAAACATTATCAGAATCAATAAAGTGAAGCATTATATTTAGTTTGAGCATCTAGTTCACTGATTCCGCCTTTGAATTAGAGAAACGACTCTTCTGATCGACTCATTCAGGGTCAACGACGATCCAACAAGAATCAAAATAAAACTGAAAAGAATGAACATCGATTCAAATAAACTTACAATTGATTCAGTGGCGAATGAGTATGGAGGCGTAGGATTAGGAGCAAAAATGATAACGAAAGAAAAAGGAGAGGAGAAGAATCCGTGACTGATTGAGGGCTAGGGTTAAAGAAAAATGGGGAAAGGAGAGAGAGAGAGATGGCGGTGGGAAGAAACGTACGTGAGAAGGAGATAAAGGAGAATTGAGGATTGGCGCCCATAGTGAATTATTTTGATTAAGAGGGTGTCCACATCAATAAAATGATTGACTAAGAATATGCCATGTGGCTAAGATGTATTCTTTTAGTATAGTAGATAGATTCAACAAGGTAACTTTAGTTAGTAATCAATACATATGATCAGTGTTGTAAAAGTCGGATTACTCGGCTGAGTACTCGGTGAGTACTCGGTCCTCGGACCCCCTCCGAGGCGACTTCCTCCTAGGCGGTCTCAATTAGTCGGCCTCGGGATTACTCGGGAGTACTCGGTGCCTAGTCGGCGCCTAGTCGGACGTAGTCGGCCTAGTCAGTCTAGGCGGTCAACGTGGTTTGTTGACTTTTAATCGGTCAAAATCGGCATACTCGGCCTTGTACTCGGACTACTCGGCCTTGTACTCAGACTAGTCGGACTTGTATTCAGAATATTTGAACTTTAAACATGTTTCATTTTAAAATTATACTCAGTTGACATGAATTATGCTTATTTTAACACATAAATAATATATAACAATTAATTTTCTTTATATTTACCATGTCCTCCCCGAGTACTCTCCGAGTACTCCGATTACTCCCAACTCCCCAGTCGGCCGACTAGGGACCGCCTAGTGACTTTTACAACACTACATATGATTTGGTAATAGTAGTCGTGCGATAAAGCTTAATAATCAAACTATGATTTCTATGTTGGAACTATGTTTTATAACCGCTATAATGCCAACATAATTACTACGGTTTCTATGTCAGAATTATGTTTTATAACCGCTATAACACCAACAAAATTATTGTGGATTATACACGCCCCCCGCCGCAACGCGTGGAGCTTAATACTAGTTTAAATATAAATAGAAAGTATAACATTAATAAAACGGAGAGTAAAATGTCAAAATGGTCCCTGAGTTTAGACTACTTTTGCCACTCCAGTCTAAAAATATTTTTTTTTATATCTGGGTCACTAAGGTTTCATTTTTGTTGTCATTTTCATCCAATTGACAAACTTGGTTAGAAATTTATGTTAACTTCTCACATTTTTTGTTGTTTTTCCCATTTAATTAAACTAGTTTTATACACCGCGCGCGTTGCGACGCGCTAAATCAAATCATTCTTGGTGTGATAACATGCACGCGAGGCTCAGCCAAACCACCTAGAGTGTATATAAAAAAGCTTGTCTCAACCAGCCAAAGACCAGCCTATATAAACACAAAAAGATACTAAAACAATCTAAACCAGCTGAAATCAGGTATAAAACAACTAAGAAAAGCTTGTAATGTACCTGTGCCTGACTTGGGGTACTGAAGACCAATTCTAAGTGTAGTCAAATTAGGATAACACAAAACATTTTATTTACATTGTATACTTTCAAATAAAATGGTTTAACAGAATTTAGCCGGAAAATGCTCTGAACATGCGCCTAAGAGCCTTAAACCGCACCTTTCAGAGCGCAGCGCATATGGTATTATGGGCTGCGTTTCAGTACCTAGGCACGCACCTTTGACAGCATAAGTAGCTATCCTTGGTAAGAAGTGATAATTAAAGCGACCCATATAACAACACCTGCATATTTGCTAGTTGCTTCTGCTCACGAACCTTTTCGTTCATGTTAATCGACTACGATATAGGTTAATCACCTAGAAACCAGCTTGGTGAGGCTCAGACCAAGCTATTAAGCTGCCATGGCTGCACAATCGGTTGCAAGCGGAGAACAATGCACCTGCCATCCTCGATGATGCCACGCCAGATAGATGTGTCTTTTATGGTCTCCGTCAATTTTAGTTGAGAGTTTGCGCCTCCTTGGAATATATTTTCATTGTGGCTGTTCATTATTGTTAGAGAGTTTGCGCCTCCTTCGAATATATTTTCAATGCAGCTGTTCCATATCTTCCACCGTGTGCACATTTCGGCTCCAGTTGCTTTCTTCCTGGCCTTGCTCAGACGTTGTTCTATGTGTTGTAGTAGCCCATTTAGTCTCGAACTAAGCCGGGATAGGTAGTTATAGCCATACACATACTTGCCACCAGATGCTTCTTGACCTAACAAAATAACTTTATTTACAAATGTATGATTCTCAGGGGAATATTTTTTTAAGATACATGTAAATGGATGAAAAAAAACTACTCTGCTAAGCATGCCTTTTTTATCCAAGAAATATAAATGCTGATGTGGAAATTAGTTTAAGTGTATAGCTTATAAATGATGAAAATGTTTCTTCTAAAAGAGTCATGCTTAAGTTCGCTGGTTGAATTGATGAATCCGAGCATGACCCTTAAAGACATCTACTCTAATTGAAGACACTTAAAATTTTTCATCTTTAACATGATCCCCGAAACCCATTCATCTACACGGGTCAGATCGGTTTCACGGGTTGGTTTAATGAATCACGCTCGAGTTCACGGGTTAAACTGATGAACCCGAGCATGACACTTTAATTGTGTCAAAGATATCAACTCTAATCCAAAGACACTTACACTTCATCTTCAAAATGGTCCACGTAACCCATTCATCTACACGGATCAAATGGGTTTGCGGAAATCACTGCCTCTATTATATGCATTGAAAACTGGGAGATTTTATGGATAAACATCAAGGTATTTACCGTGATTTGTTTGTTTCTTTGTCATATGCAACAAAACCTTCTTCTATATCAGCATGTTCTTTTTGGAAAAAAGAACCAACATTCCACTTGTTTCAGGAGACAACCCGCCAATATAATAAAGCTTTCTTTGTGCTTGATCACGACTACTTGTGGTACTCACTTCTTCATAAGCTATGGTGCAAACCTCCACTCATCCCTAAAATCTATAAAAAAATATTTAAGCAAACAGGAAGATACGAACAGAATAATCTGCTACCACCAGATCAAAGAAACCAAGTGCTTGAGCTATGCGTCAGTAACATAAATCATGTGTAAATTATTATTATTAGTACTATGATTATTATTCTTAAAATAATTAAATAACACGTTTAAATTGATGCAAAAAGATGACCCTAGATACGGGTGCATGTAAGAAACACCTGGAAGACGCGCGGAGCTTTGGTTTTAAAATGCACGCATTTTGCGCGCATAATGCGTGATGCGCCCGATGCGCTGATGAGAGCGCATCGCCACAACTGATGCGTTGCATTTACGTGATGCGAGTATATTGAGCGCATTTCGCATGATGCGCTCATCGCATAATGCGCTCTGATGCACGCAACATTGTTTCTTATGTTTTTTCCCAGACTGGGTTTGGTTTTTTCACTTGATTTGAACCAAAAAGCACAACTCTTATCTTCTTATTGCGTCATTTGTTTAACTTCAAGTATATTTTCATAAGTTTTTATGTATAAATATTTTTTAGCATCACGCATCAGATTTTTAGACCAAACACATCGGAGCGTATCACGCAATTTAAAACCAAGCGAAACAACTCTTGATTACCACCGGTCGATTAACGTCCTCCATGTTCTGCAAGTTTATAGTTTTCTAGTAAGGATCAGTCTCCAAATCAAATTATGCCCGATATCAATTATGCCCTAATTTTAAGAACAAATAGGGTTACCAAACGGGAAAACAAATTGATGAAGACACAAACATCTGGATACGAAAAATAAACTGGTAGAAACATGAATAGAATACAAACCCACAGCTATCAATTTGGAGGTCGGGTGGTATATTTCTAGAAAACGAAGAGCTCAGGCGAGAGAATTTGAATCATCGAACCCTCCTCTGCCTTCTGCTATAGGAAATTAATCTGAACCAACAACAACAGTTTAATTACGATCTAACAATATATCAAAATCACCTGCTCAAATAGCATTTAGATGTCACTGCATGTTACCAAAACATAAATCATTCAAAAAATCTGTCGTAAAGTTACCTTGTTCGCCTCAAACTTCTCCTCACCATTGCCATTGTTAACAATTGTATCACCGCCAACGCATCGCGGCCGATTGACCAAACCGGCTTCACCAATAGGGTTCACGGCGGAGCCCTAGGTCATCTTCGGTTAAATCACCATCAGTCACCACCGTCGCTAGAGTCGCCGAGTTAGCGGCTATGTTGAGAGAGTACCAAATCGTCTCAGAAACATCTGGTAGTTCAGTCAATCGTCGGAGATATTGAGGTGTTGTTTCAGATGGATTTTCATGATAGTGAACCCTAATATGTTGCAGATAAAGCAAAAATAAAGCGGTGGAGGTATCAAGAGGCAACAACGTGGCATTTTTTTGGAATTCCTAAAAGACCCCTAATTACTGTTCAAAAGCATCAAAATTTAATAGAAGGATAATATAGTATGGTATAAAATGACGATTATACCCTTCATTTAAATGAGGAAAACGACAAAAAAGGGAGAAGTTAACAAAAATTCTAACTCAGTTTGCCAATTGTACGAAAATGGCAACAAAAAAATGAAACCTTAAGGACGCATATACAAAAAGTTTTATTTTCATTTTTTGACTGAAATAACAAAAGTGCCCTAAACTTAAAGACCATTTTGACATTTTACTCTAAAATGTAATCAATTAAAATAAAGATGAGATAAAATAAAAAATGGGTAAATGGAAACTTGATCATGTGATTTAAAAAGTGTATTATTAATGACTATAATTAAAAAAAAAAACAATAAAAAAAGAATCTATATGATGGAGTGATGAAATCCTTTTCAGGATTAACTTTTTTTTTATCTTAGGAACAACTATAAGAAACTAAAGGGATTGTGATTTAGGCGGACAAAAAAACATTCTAGATACCATAATAATTGTCATGTGTCTCAAATTGTTTTTCTTTATTTTTATGGTATATATATTTTTATGGTATATATAGATACATATATAGATTTGATTCAATTAAAATTTACGAAACTTCTTGTTTTCTTAATGTCTGGGTAGCTTTTATCAATCTTTTTTGTCAACATTTAAATTAATAAACCACCTCAATCTAATTTAGACTAGTGGGTATGGGGGCCGGCTGAGGCCCGGCTAGGACCGGCGCCGGTCCCCCACACCGCCCCCCACAGCTCCGGCTCGGCACAACCGGCCACCCACAGCCGGGGTAGCCGGGCCTTTTTCTTTTTCCTTACACACACACACCTATACATATATGCATATATATATATAAAGGGGCTCATCCCCCACCCCCCTAGGTCCATCCCCTTGAAGCCTTTCCTACGTGTCGGTGACGTGGCGGCCCATCCCCGTGGGGATGAGGCTCTCCATACCTTCTAGTCTAAACCACCTCAATCTAATTTAAACTTATCTTAATTCAAATTTCAGGACACATATTTGGTGGTTTAGTTAGTTTTGTCATGCATTTAATGTGTGCACTTTTGCTATTAAAAACAAATTGAATTCTAACTTGTATCTCAAATACACAATTGTTCCAAGTGTCCTATGCATATTAAATATGTAATTGTTCCAAGTCTTCAACTTTAAAGAAACTCATGACTCAAGATCAAACCCAACATGATTCCATTTCTGTCTTGTGCGAAATCTCTTCTTTTTTGGGTCATCAAACACTTCGTACATGCTGATTTCCGTGAACATTTTCAAAGGATGAAACCCCTGGACAGGCTTCTCTTCTTGGTACGTATTTGCACACATGTGGCTTATATATAGTTCAACATATCCTTGTAGCGGTGTATAGCGGCAAACAAGAACTTTTTAATCAAGGGTCATCATAAGGTTTTCTTATCTATCAGTTACATTTATTGGTCTGACTCATTTAAAAAAAAATCAATACCTTTATATTTAGGAATCCAATAAATTCTTGTGATCGGGTGGTCAACAGACCCTCTTGGCTCCTCTTGGTTCCGCGTGAACGATGCATCATCGATTTTGATAGTTACCTTGTGCAGATTATTCATGGTCTTGATAGGTCCGGGATGGAGTGGCACCGTTTCCCCGTGTTCTTAGGGTTGGCATACCTTCTTGCACGACGACATCTACATTACCACTATACTTTGCTTAACGTTGGAAAAAATCAGGCGGGTGAAAGGTTTAATCCTGCTGAGTTTCCCTATAGGACAGCCAACGGAAAGTTTAATGATCCTTCCAACGAAGATGCTGGCAGTATAGAAAGTTTTTTCGGACGAAACATAGCGCCACTTGATTGCAGAAAAGGGGTATACAATTACAAAATCTTGTGAACTGGTATCATCTTTTAAGACCTAAACATTAAGGAAAGAAACCTGTCTTATATCAAGTTTACACTTTAAGATCATATACCCAAAATCATAAAATAATTAAGAAAAAAAAGGACATTAGATGAGTTCAAGTACTAGGATGTGATCAAAGTAGTACTAAATAGAATATGTTAGTTGGGTTTATTATAATTATCTTTACCCTTAAGAGTTATGATTTTGGAATAAAAATCATTTGGATATTTCTTGAAGGAAATAATATGAGGGGAGAAATCAGCAAAGCCATGATAATTAAAATTATAATTAATATATCCATATGTTTGGACACCATTTTTATAATGCAAACAAAACAAACCAAATTGTGCAAACTCCTCTAGAAACTCCATATTTCACTGCTAGAAAATTAGGAGGTTTGCTACATGATAATGGGTCGCAAACAGTCGACGCAAAATTCTTCGTAGCAAAAAGATTAGCAACAAACTTTCGGAAAATTTTTGACAAAAGTATCCGGTTGGAAGTTCCTACTCCATCACTTTTTTTTTCTACAATTCTTAACAAAGGAATCCATATTAGTTTATGTGTTTTGAAGAACTATCTAATGGAATAAATTAAATAAACGTCATATGAAAGTTTTAAAGTCTTGGTTTTTTATTATAGCTATTGAAGCCAAACCCTATGAAGGTGGCAACAAAGCTTCTGGCACGCAAACAATTCATAGACACCGGAAAACAGTTAAACCTAATTGCTGTTTCATGGATACAATTCATGACTCATGACTGGATGGATCATCTTGAGTCAACACAACAGGTTTCATTACTTTACTTTACATTGTGCATGCATAAAAATGAATAGATGTGGCATTTGTAGCCAAATTCTTTTATGCATATGCATGTCATCTCATGATCTTCACACACATGATCATTGATTTGCATCGCAGATTGAGCTGAAGGCGTCCGAAAAAGTGGCGAATCAGTGCCCTCTAAGATCTTTCAAGTTTTACAAGACTGAAAGAGTCAATACTTGCTTAGATAATATCAAGGAAGGCCATCTTAATATTAGAACATCGTGGTGGTATGAACAACCAAAGTTTCATCATTTGTTGCCCAAAAACAAATGTTAATAACATATTGCAATGGACCGCTTTAATTTAAAGGAAAATTGGTTTAAACCAACCTTTGTCTCGTTGGTAAATAATAATCTTACCTACGTAATTGGTATACAATAATCCTACCTATCAACATGTTGGTACTCAATGAATTTTCGTTAATTTTCTTAACTGAAGTTAGTTTTTAAGTTTTATTTATTACACAAACAGTCCCTGTAGTTGTAATTTACTAGTTTTAACTATTTTATAAAACAAAAAAACCTCAAGAACAATTACTAGTTTTAAGTTTTCAACGTTTTTTTGTTTTCCAAAATAGTTAAAACTAGTAAATTACAACTACAGAGACTGTTTGTGTAATAAATAAAACTTAAAAACTAACTTAAGTTAAAAATAATTAACGAAAGTTCATTAAGAACTAACATGTTGATAGGTAAGATTATTGTATACCAATTACGTAGGTAAGATTATTATTACCAACGGGACAAAGGTTGGTTTATTAAAAACCAATTTTCCTAATTTAAATAACACTACCACTTTTTAACATTAGTACTAGAAAATTGGGTAATTGTAACTGAAAATTCTGGTCGCAAAATTAGCTACTCAATTCTAAAAGAGTCAAATCTAGCCCAAATCAATTAAAATAATTACTCAAAAATTAAGTTATAAAAATTAAAATTTAAAAAAAACAATAGTCACAAAGCAAAATTACCCACGGAGATTGTGATGGGCTTTTCAGTGGTAAAATGTCAAGTGTGACACAAATTTGTTTTAATTACAGTATTTAATGTTATGGTATAAATTTGTTGAATATTTTGTAGGGACGGAAGCGCGATATACGGAAGTAACTCTTCGCAATTGCATGAAGTGCGGACGTACAAAGAAGGTAAACTTAAGATCGCAGGCCTCATTCAGCATGACCAAGAAGGGTTAGAAAAAGCAGGTAACATTCGTAACGCTTGGATTGGTGTATCAAGCTTGATAGCCCTATTCATCCTTGAACACAATGCCATTTGTGACGCCTTAAAGGTACATCTATATATACACACTCATTCATCTAATTAACTTAAACTTATCGGTGATTCTGAATTGCAAACTGCTAGCTGTGATCAGAAAGAATATCCTAATCTGGATGACGAAAATCTATACCGTCATGCAAGACTAGTCACTTCCGCAGTCATGGCTAAGATTCACACTATCGACTGGACTGTCCAACTTCTTAAAACTGACACCCTTCTTGCTGGAATGAGAGGTAATTGGTAAGTAAGTAAATAAGTAAAATCACTTGGTTCACTAGCGACAAATCAATCAATTATGCGCATTTTTAATTTTAATTATAGATGATATGTACTCTTAGTGTTGTTGATAATAAACAACTAGTATTAAACCATCCACGCGTTGCGGCGGAGGCGTAAAACCATGCCAAGTTGCACCAATGCTACACTATTGTCGATGACCACCAATATCAGAAAAACTCGCAAAAACAAAATAAATTAAAAAGAAAAAAATAACACCGAATGAAAGCAAAGTAAAATCTTTGAACCACATATGCCCGTTGGGGCGTGTTGATGTGAAGAAATTAGATCGAAACATAAAACACAGAAAAAAAATAACTAAGATGGTCTAGGACCCGCGCCTTGCGACGAACTTGCAAACATGGAAAAATAGACGTGTTGCGACGGGCCTGTCAAACGGGAAAAAATTGACGAAAAAGCGTTGAACCCCATACATACGTTGCGGCGTATTAACTTGCAAAATATAGAACGAAACGTAAAACAAAAAACTTGCAAAAAGATAAAAGGTATGGGGCATCAAAGTGAAAAATCATTTTTTTTTTTTTTTTTGAAAAACTCTTCATGCTAAGGGCATAACTCTATAAAAAACAAAAGTATTACTTATTTATTATTTACTATGGTTTCTTAAAACCATCATACAAACTTCAATACACATAGTACAAATAACAATGCCGAGAATTGTTACAGCCAAAGTTACAACACACTTTACATAATCTTGTTGCTAAATTATAGTATATAATATATAATGACCACAAAGTACAACAAAGACATGCACATAATACAATTAAAGCCAAAGTTACAACATACTTTGCATAATCTTATTGCAAAATTATAGTATATAATATAGGAGAAATGTACCAAAAATGTTAAAAACTCTATACCTTTAAGTGTGAATAAGTTATTTATGTCTTCATATTTTTAAATGTGTAACTAAAGTATCTAATATGAGTATGAAAGCTTTTATAGTCTCCATTAGCTATATTATGTGGACACTTCTAGCTGTTAACGTTTTATTTAATTATTACATGATAGGATCTTGATAATTTAAACTATAACTTAGTGGTTGTTTATAATCTGTATCGTTGATTTACTAATAACACTCCTAACTTTTATTTCCGTTGTCAATGTCAATCTCACTCATGTAATCATTATAGATCATCATAGATTTACATTTGTTTTGCACTTGATTTCGCTCACAAGGAAAGTAATGAATAATCTATGATGAGTGTGCAAGTGTAGTGCTTTTGGTAACGAAAGTGAAAGTTTGGAGAGTCGTGAATTGGTTAAATTGTCGCTATTATCATAATTATTAGCCAGTGAGTTTTTTTCTTTTTGAACGGAAAATTTGGATCACTGACGGACCACTGCAGTATTATCATGCCACTACGGAACCACCTGATCATATCCATCTCCACAAAGCATAATGTCTATACACCAATTAAGGAGGAAACCCAATAAATATGGAACCCCCCCCCCCCCCCACCTTGTGGGAATTGAACGCAGGACCTATTGGTCCCAAAGCCTTATCCCACACACAGAATGCCACTAGACTATAAAGCTATAGCATTAGCCATTGAGTTATAATTAAGATTATTAAAATCCAGTTTACCATTAATTTTAAAAAAAATCAAGGTTATTATCAATATCACAAACTTATGCGCGCTATTTTAGAAAAAAAAAAAAAAAAAAACTATAACAATTTATTATTTTTATACATTTACATAAAATGCAAAGAAATTGTGCTGAGGTTTTATATGTTAATTTTTTGGAAAAATTTAAATGGATTAATTCAGGTATGGGATATTAGGCAAAAGATTCAAAGACACATATGGGCATGTTGGAGGCCCCTTTTTGGGAGGTCTTGTGGGGTTAAAAAAACCGAATAATCATGGAGTACCCTACTCATTAACCGAAGAATTTGTGAGTGTTTATAGACTGCACTCTCTATTACCCGATCATCTTCTCATCAGAGATATTGATTCATCACCAGGTCCTAATAAGTCTCCAAAATTGAGCCACAAGTAAGCTTTTTCACATCCTCCTAAATTCATCTTGAATATATATATATTTTTCTTTAATGACTTATAAAATAAAATTTTGGAAATGACACTTTTCTCATTTACGAATTTAAACTCTTAGACTAATAGATTACCCTGAATCTACAGGATTGATATGGTAAATTTGATTGGGAATAAAGGGGAGAAGGAATTTTCCAAAATTGGATTTACGACACGAATGGTATCAATGGGACATCAAGCATGCGGGGCACTTGAGCTATGGAATTATCCGGTGTGGCTCAGGGACGTTGTGCCTCAAAACGTCGATGCCACAGATCGAGCCGATCATGTCGATTTAGCTTCACTCGAGAGTATGTGGCTTGCTTTCTTTCTTTCACTAAACTTAATTTGTATACTGTTAAATTAATAACCATAACTATGCAATGTTCAAAAGGGGGTGGATCTATACACAATATATTATGAGAACACGTAGAAAAAAAAAATCATTCATTTTTCCAATCTTAATTTTTTTTTTTTAATATACGAAAATTGTTGAGATTCAAAGTTTGTTCATTTCTCCCTCATGAAAGTAAAAAAAAATGAACAAATTTCGTGTATGTACAAAACAACATATGTGTAGCCGTGTAGGTAAATGGTTAAAAATACACACATATATATAAAGTTAGTGTAATGGTTTTCTTATATACATAACATACGCATTTTTATCTAAGAAGTTAAAATAAAAATAAAATGTATGAATCATTGATAAAAACAATAGTAATGACAATTTAGGTTTGTACACGTGATAAATCAATGTTTTGTAAACATGTGAAGATATAGTCTACAGGGATAGAGAAAGGAGTGTGCCAAGATACAATGCGTTCCGTAGATCACTTTTCTTGATCCCAATATCCAAGTGGGACAATCTAACGAACAATAAAGAAGTCATCGACACATTGCGCGAAGTGTATGGCGATGATGTTGAGCAACTCGATTTGTTGGTAGGAATGTTGGCCGAGAAAAAGATCAAAGGGTTTGCAATTTGCGAGACTGCATTTGTAATTTTCCTCATCATGGCGTCAAGGAGACTTGAAGCAGATAGATTTTTTACTAGTGATTTTAATGAAAAAGTGTATACGAGAAAAGGGTTTGAATGGGTAAACACATGCGAGAGTTTAAAAGACGTGTTGGACCGACACTACCCGGGGATGACCAATCGGTGGATGAACTCCACAAGTGTTTTTACAGTGTGGGATGCTCCACCAGATCCTCATAATCGTATACCAATTTATCTTCGGCTCCCTCATTGAATTATTTTGTTTTATGTATATTTTTTAGAATGGCAACTTATGCACCATCTATCTACTCCTAATTTTACTTCACAATATACATTATGGGACTCGAATTGCTTTAGGTACTTTCTTTTTTTAGTACGTTGTTGATCTAGACTAGCTAGGAAGGTGTTCTATTAAAAAGGGGTGGCAACATGATCAACCGAGAACACATCCCCAATTTGTATGTAACGGTTACTTTTACTTTTACTTTAATTAGTGGAATAAAAATCGACGTGTTGCGCCAGTGGATTTGTCGCGTTACGCTACAGAATTTGGTTAGTATCAGTTCGTTTTGTTACGGTATCAGCACTCGTATAGAAACCAAAAGAGGAAAATTAAATAAATTAAATCGTGCCATGGAATAACAACACTTGATTTACATAGATCGAAAACAATTTGATAGGAATTGATTTGGTTCCTCGCGGTACTGTCACGGTGTCAACACTCATATGCCCTATGATACCAAGGAAACACTCTATTTTGAATGCAACTCTACTCTTTATGTCGGAAAGTCAGAAAAAATTATGTAAAGCCACTTATTTATGTAAGTTTTTTTTCCTTAAAGTTAACAAACACTAGTTACCGGAGAAAAATCATATAGCACATATTTAAGAGTTAATTACATAGTCCCTGTGGTTTGCACAAAATAACATACTTAGGTACTAATAGTTTAAAATCACCTTCTAGGGTATTAACTTTTCATTTTGTAACGTTTGTAGGTATTAACTTCTAGGGTATTAACATAGTTAGTCCCTGTGGTTTGCACAAAATAACATACTTAGGTACTAATAGAATGTGATTTTAAACCTACAAATAACGTTAATACCTCCAAACGTTACAAAATGAAAAGTTAATACCCTAGAATATGATTTTAAACTATTAATACCTAAGTATGTTACTTTGGGCAAACCACACGGACTAACTATGTAATTAACTTCATATTTAATTACCAGAAGAGTTAATTACATAGTTAGTCCATGTGGTTTACACAAACTAACAATCTAAGGTACTAATAGTTTAAAATCACTTCTTAGGGTATTAACTTTCCATTTTTTAACATGTGGGGGTATTAACGTTAATTCCCTTGTTAACTATTAGTACCTTAGATTGTTAGTTTGTCTAAACCACGGGGACTAACTATGTAATTTACTATGTAACTAATACCCCCACATGTTAAAAAATAGAAAGTAGTACCCTAGGAAATGATTTTAAACTATTAGTACCTTAGATTGTTAGTTTGTATAAACCAGAGGGACTAACTATGTAATAAACTCTTACCAAAAAAACACTCTACCACGTGGCATATTCTAAATGGTAGGGGTGTGCAAAAACCCGAATTAACCGACCCATAACCAAATTAACCGCAAAAACTTAACCGAAAAAACAAAACCATACCAAAACCCAGTGGGTCGGTTAATTGTTCCTCTGAAAACCGAAAGTAGTGGGTCGGTAATGGTTATCAATGTTTCCATACCCGCCAATACCTAACTGTAACACCTCGAAAAATTCGCGTCCAATTAAATAACGACACGTGTCAGGTACGACAAAAGTATTATAAACCCGGATTTAGTGAAAGATGTATGGCAGGATCTTCGAACATGTCGACATGTTAATTTATACCTCTGAACGACTTCGTTATAAATCCCAAGACCCTAACATGATTAATAAACATCTAGTATACCTTTAAATCCGGTGATTTCTAATAATAATGGATTCCAAATTTTGCAAGAACGGATCCTATGAAATAATGCACGATAACCTTCGTTTATATTTTCCATCATAGTGCAAACCAATAATTCTACATGATATGGTAGACACAACTGATCAAGCATGGGTTAAAGGTCTCATACTGACAATTCCTAGCTCAAAATCACACTATGCAAGTTGCCTGTTCGAAGCTTGGAAGGTTTTTTTTTTTTTTTTTTTTGCCTCTGGTAAAGGCTTACGGACCGTAAAGGTCCTGCCTTACGGTCCGTAAGGAGTGCCCAGCGACAGCAAGTTGGCTGTTGGCAGTTATAAAAGTTTAACCGACTTAGTAAGATATTTTCAGCAGCATGGGCGACCCCTAACAGTTCCTAGGCACTAGGAAACACTTGTAATGATCTGGGATCCATGCTAGACTTGCTTGTCATGATCATGATGGATTAAGAACACTATAAAAGGCCCTTGTGTTGCAACATTGTGTTCACTCATTCCATCTGCATTCTTGGAGCTTTCTGGAGCATAAGAGCAGACCCTAAGCATCCCAAATCATGCATAGGACTTCAGTAAGTATGCTTGACCTTCCTTAATTGATTTTTTCTTAGTTTATAGCTTAGAAGTCAAACCGTCGTAATTAGCGGTTGACTTAACGATTAATCATTAATGGTCCAGTGATTAGTCGAATCAAAGGTAGTTATAAGTTGGTAATTATGTGGGCATTAAACCCTCAAAAGGGTACCCTCTGATTCCCGCTCTAACTAGATCAAATGTCGGGTCAAAGTTGTTTAGAAAAAGTCAACAGAATGCTAATTTTCGAATTAATGCATAATTAACAATGTAGAAGGCATGTAACCTATTTTATCACTAACTTGGTAATAAGTATAAGAACTGGTCTAAGCTTGTTTGAACCGACAATTTTCTGTTTTGACCCGGTTCGGAACCGAAAGTCGCAAAACTTTGACTTTTGCTTTGACTTCAGTTCTCACCCGTTTTAGTAGAGTCTAGAAATGCCTTAGAACTTTCTTTGGACCAGGTTACATGATAGTATAACCCTCTGTGACTGGTTCATTGATTGTCCGCTTCGTTTACAAGTTTCCGTTAATTGCCTAATGTTTGACCATAATGCCCTTTTAACCATAGAACGAGAATTTTGGAAATGTGAAAGGGCAATAATCTTCGTTACTGATTATTAAGCATGTCCCTAAAGTTTCATAGCAGTTCGAGGTCCAGAATAGGAGTTATGCTAAATAGCGCAATTAAGAAACTTTTGTTAATTAAACGGCGCACTTAGCATAAAGCCTATCTAAACCCAAATTTTGGCACCAAACCTTTTACCCACTAATGTAATATAATATTTTGAGATTTTTAAACTGCTCATAACCTAAGGTTATGGCGTTGATTCGGTAAATACCGATTATACCCTTTTCAGGCATAAAATGAGTTCTACATAGTATTTTGACACAAATCCAATTGCTACTGATTTTATATAACAAATAAAGTATTTTGAACCCTGTAACCTGATCAGAAAAATCAGATTTCCTGTATAACCCGGAAATCGCTTAAAAACGACTTTATACGCGTATTAACCCCATAGTATGGGTTTGTAACCATTTTGTCACATAAGACTTAACACCAACTGATTTACCCTGTTAAAATAAGTTATTTTACTGATTTATTCAGACCCGAATCACAGGAGTTAATTAATCGTTCTTATAATCTTTAAAATGACCAAAATACCCCTACGGGGCTTATATTGAGATTAAACTCGTTTTGGGCATAATGCAAGGTATCCTACTGATATCACAACATATTTAGGACATATTAACTTAGGAAACCTGTAAATGACTCTCATGGTTACCCGTTACGCTTTCTGCGCGCTCGGTTCGGTTTATGTAACTAGTTTACATAAATTAGCCGAAACGGGTCAAACCTTATCGTTCTTATCTCAAAATCCATAAGGTGTTTAGTTCACCCATATTATACAAGTCTTTAAACTTGTCGGGACTAAAACACATTCTATTCCGGTCTTCGTCTAATCGTGTGTTCGAACCGTATCTTTCGTTAAAACTAACCGGTCTAAGTTTAGACTTAATTAAAGACCCGTTAGGATTCTAATAGGTTATTATAAACCTTCGTTCCAGAATAGAAGACCCGGTAAAACCTACACGCACTTGCTTTTTGTGATTGATACTTGCAAAGGTAAATACTTTTAACTTAATTTCCCTTATACGGGCTTGGGGTACGGTATATAAAATACCGCTTGGTCCGGCATTGAATCTTTAATCGAATAGAGGTTAAATCATTGATATGCTCCGTTCTGAAATGTTTTGTTTGCTTAAAGCCTTTGGGGGGTTAATGACCATGTCCCGGATATCCTTGGCATCATCTTTCGAGATGGCCACGACCTGAGCACGGGGTGTAGGCGTACACACGTCAGTGCATAAATGAATAAATAATGTGGTGTGTCTATTGATCTTTAACCCGGTCTACGGATCGGGCTACTGAACGCATAAGAAACATGTAATTCGTTTACAAGTATTATATTCAAATAATTATCCCAAGTTATAAAAAGTTTGTGCCTCGTGCATTCAAATCAATTTTATTAAACTTTTCAGAATGAGTCGTTTGAATGTATTTACCAGTGTAAACTGACGTATTTTCCCAAAAAGGTTAAGTGCATGTACTACGCGAACTAGGCTGGCTTTCTCCTAGCGTCCTCAATAAGTCTCGCAAGCTTGGATGTCAAACTGTTGAACAATGTTTCCTATTTATTTTTTATCCCCCTGTGGATTACTTTCAACTGTTGTGATACTTGATATTACAATTTATTAAAGTTGAAATATATCTATCTTTTGCTTCCGCTGTGCATTTAAATATTGTGTTGTTTGACAGTAATGTTACAAACTACGTCACGATAATCCCCACCGGTGAAACGTTGAAATATCGGGGTGTGACAGGTTGGTATCAGAGCTAACGTTGAGTGAATTAAACACTATCTTTATGTGTTTAATCTCAATGACACAATTGCACATACTCGAGTCTAGACAAGAACTTAGGACGAATCTAAATTATTGCTTTAGTTTGTCCTTTATTGTTTGTTATTTATTTCAATTGTTTAATCAGGAAATATGCTACCGAGAATCAAAAGAGGAGGAAGAGGCAAAGGGCCAATCACTACCCACAACGATCACGAGGCTTCTCACCTGCGAGCTCCTTCCACTACAATGAGTGTCGAACCTCAGAGAAACAGGAGGAACCTTTTTGAGCCCGCTAGACGGTCTATCTCACACAGTTCAACACCTTCTTACCGTCACTCTTTTGGGCCGCACTCGGAAAACGATCCCGATAACCCTCAGCCTTCATACATACCTCTCCAACGTTCCGTTCCGTTTCGCACCGTTCCTTTGGCGACCCTACTCCTGTCTTTCAGGGCCGGTTCAACCCGGCAAACTATGTCCAAGAACCAGTGGGTTTTAACCCACTAGGACCGGAGGACCACTTCTCAGAAGACAACGCAATGGACATGGACGAGGACACGGATCCCGTCGAACCTGCAAGAGGTACCCCCAACCATCCCATCGAGATCTCTGATAGATCATCCTTTCATGGAACACCCTATCAGGGTCCAGACAGTTACCAAGCAAGATTCAACCAGTGTGAGTGGTACCTTACACCCTCTCACCATTTATCGCCTCATGAGCAGCAACAGCAGCAGCAGGATCCCTCCGAGGATTCGCGTTTTGTGGCAGTCACGCCACCGCCTCCACCGCCGCCAGTTCATCAAGCACCTCCAGAACCACCAAGGCGTAGGAGAACAGGCGCGCGGATATCCGCACGAAGAGGGGATTTTCACTTTAGCACCCCTCGACACTCCAGCGGCAGTCATTATCCGCCACTGCATGAAGACCCACAAATGGGTGGACCTTCTAGCCCAGCTGCAGAGGTGAATTCTGCACCAGTTGCACCACCTCCGCCACCATTTGGTTATGATAACCCGATACCTACATACGCCGGTTCCACGGCATATAACCCATTTGAGCAGCCAGCTCACACTCACTATAATTATATTGCTGCCGACCCATACCTAGTAGCGGCGGCAAACTACAATGCCCTTCATCCTGAAGGACCATATGGAACTCCCTAGGGAATGGGATACCCAGCTCATGGGTATCAAACACCTGTTCGACCTCCGAATCCACAACAGTCGCAGCCGCCACATTTTTCCCCACCGGAGCAAGAAGAGATCCTTCACCGGTTAAACAGGGGGGAACGAGATTTTGAAGAAGAACGTAAGAACAACCGTGGATTCCTCAAGGGCCTGGCAAACCTGTTAAAAGGAAAGAAGAAGCGGGATCATTAATCCCTATATGTATTATTGTATTTCCTATTTCAATCAAGTCCCTGCGTGGACATTTATCTATGTATTTAGTCCCTGCGTGGACTTGTCTTTTCAGTCCCTGCGTGGGCTTGTCTTTTAGTCCCTGTGTGGACTTGTCTTCTTAGTCCCTGCGAGGACACCTATCTTAGTATTTGGTCCCTGCGTGGACTTGTATTTCTATTTAGTCTCTGCGTGAGTAATTTGTCTTTTTGAAAAGTCCCGTTTAGGGCAATGTGTAATCCTTTTTAATGTGTAATGGAATGCTAAGTTTATAAATTTCATTTTTGTCATTATATGCATAAATATATGAAATAAATAAATCAAAAATCATTCTTTTTAAAACATATCTGCCTATTCAAATATTAATTTAGAGTCTTAACGGTATAACCTAGCCTTCGTGTCATGATAAGACCTGGCCAAGATGGTAAGACCTGGTTAAAAGATTCAAATCTCTGTTAACGTCTGAAAACATGTTAACACTCCTGGCAGAAGTGATTCGTTACAAATCACACACGTCATTCTTATATAAGGATTCTTCAAAAGATTCCTAAACCTAAATTAATGATCTATAAATCATGGGGTTAATTTATCAATTAAGGTGATCATATGTTGACCATACATTGGTAGTATAGTGCCTACGGGTCATACTCATTGTCGTATAAGACAAAAGACAGTAGTAGTCTACGACTCCCTGTCAGAAAAAGGTAAAGAACTATGTTCAAATCTTCGTGCCATGATTCTCTGAAATCCTGGCTTATGAGTTAAAATGTCCCTGTGACTTGGCCTTTTATGCTAATAATACTAGTACTGTTTTGTAATTAGGATAATTATAAATAAAAATCCTAAATAAAATTAACCAAATATGGTCTATGTTTACCATGGTTAACGAATTGCCATAAAAGGCAATTCCATAATAAACTCCCAAATAAAATCTTGTCGATATCTTATGTGACAGTTCAACTACATGGCTGACTCGGATGAGATCGATAGTCACCCAATGGAGAACCAGAATGATGCTCGGATTAATATAGCGGGTGCTGAACTGCAAACGTTAATTGACAATGCTGTTGCAAAAGCCTTGGACAGGCAGTATAGCGAATCGAGCGGTACTCGGAGTAAGACCCTATCCGCACCGCATTCTAAACCCAAGACTCATTCTAAGGCGCATAGCAAGCCTCCCTCCAAGAAGGAAGGACCAAAGAAAGATGATGACGATCGTCACTCTTCAAACCGACAAAGTGTCCCATCTCAAAGGATCGTGCTGAATCAAGGACCCCGTGATAAGGGTTGCTCCTACAAATACTTTGTGTCATGCAAACCCAGGGATTTCACTGGGGAAAAAGGGGCGATAGACTGCATGACTTGGTTGGATGAGATGGACACAGTGGTTGATATCAGCGGGTGCGCTGAGAAGGATGTGGTAAAGTTTGTGTCTCAATCGTTCAAGGGTGAGGCCTTAGCCTGGTGGAGATCATTGATTCAGGCTACTGGGAAGGCTCCACTGTACAGTATGTCATGGGAACAATTTGTTGCCCTCATCCGAGAGAACTACGGCCCTCAGCATGAGGTAGAGAAGATTGAGTTGGATTTTCTGTCATTGGTCATGAAGAATCTAGATTGCCAAGCTTACCTTACGAGCTTTAATACAATGTCAAGGTTGGTTCCTTATCTGGTGACCCCGGAACCCAAAAGAATAGCTCGTTTCATCGGGGGTTTAGCCCCAGAGATAAAGGCAAGTGTAAAAGCCTCTCGACCAGCTACTTTCAGGTCTGTAGCTGATATATCCTTGTCCCTCACACTGAACGCGGTCAGGCAGAGATCGTTGAGGAACTCGGATGCCGAGAAAAGGAAGTATGATGATGACAATTCCCGGCGGTCAAACAAGAAGCACCGAGGAAACAATGACCACAAGAAGGGATTTGGTTCTAAGAAGGATGGGCACCAATCTGGAGATATGCCCAAGTGTAAGACTTGTCATAAATACCACTTTGGGAAGTGCAGACTTGACTCAAAATCCCAATCTCAGTCGAGACCTTGTGGGATTTGCAAATCTTCGGAACATAAGACCCTGGAATGCAAGAAACTGAAAGATGCAACGTGCTACAGTTGTAACGAAAAGGGGCACATTAAGACAAATTGCCCGAAATATGCAAAGAAAGCTGAAGAAGGAAAGAAGATCAATGCTAGGGTCTTCAGAATGGATGCAAAGGAAGCTGTGCAGGACGATAACGTGATCACAGGTACCTTTCTTATAAATGATGTTTATGCGAGAGTGTTATTTGATTCAGGAGCTGATAAATCATTTGTAGATAATAAGTTTTGCAAATTGCTGAATATACCTGTCAAGACCTTAAGTGTGAAGTATGAGGTGGAATTAGCAGATGGCACCTTAGAAACCGCCTCAACCATATTAGATGGATGTTTCATATCCATTAAGAACCACTCTTTTCCTTTGTCCCTACTTCCTTTGAAGTTAGCCGGTTTCGACATAGTTTTGGGTATGGACTGGTTATCTCATAACCAGGCCCAGATTGTCTGTAATAAGAAGAAAGTGGTGATCAAGACTCCGTCTGGTGAATCACTTACTATTCAGGGAGATACCCAGTATGGATTGCCTGAGCAAGTGACTATGCTCAAGGCCTCCAGGTGTTTGAAGAAGGGTTGTGTCATTTACATGGCACAAGTGACTATTGATGAGCTGAAACCCAGGATTGAGGATATCCCAGTCATTTCAGAATACCCTGAAGTTTTCCCCTAAGAACTACCTGGGTTACCCCCAGATAGGCAAGTGGAGTTCAGGATTGATATTATTCCTGGGGCAGCACCTGTTGCAAGAGCACCCTACAGATTGGCATCGACAGAGATGAAGGAATTAAGAACACAACTGGATGAATTGCTAGACAAAGGTTTCATTAGACCCACTTCGTCTCCTTAGGGAGCACCAATCTTATTTGTCAAGAAGAAGGATGGATCATGCGTCTGTGTATCGACTACCGTGAGCTTAACAAGGTCACTATCAAGAATAGGTATCCATTACCCAGGATCGACGATCTGTTCGATCAACTTCAAGGGGCAAGCTACTTCTCTAAGATCGATCTGAGGTCAGGCTATCACCAACTGAAGGTTAGAGATGAAGACGTTCACAAGACTGCATTTAGGACTCGTTATGGTCATTACGAGTTCCTAGTGATGCCTTTTGGGCTCACTAATGCACCAGCGGCATTCATGGATCTCATGAACCGTGTCTGCAAGCCATACTTGGACAAATTTGTCATCGTCTTCATTGACGACATCCTCATCTACTCAAAGAACCAAGCTGATCATGAGAAGCATCTCCGATGTATTCTTTCACTACTTCAACAGGAGAAGCTTTACGCCAAATTTTCGAAGTGTGAATTCTGGCTTCGAGAAGTCCAATTCCTTGGACATATGGTTAGTGAGCGTGGTATCCAAGTGGATCCCGCTAAGGTGGAAGCTGTCATGAATTGGCAAGAGCCGAAGACGCCCACAAAAATTTGCAGCTTCTTAGGATTGGCAGGATATTACAGGCGTTTTATTGAAAATTTTTCAAGGATTGCTGCACCCCTAACTTCTCTGACTAGGAAGAAAATTAAGTTCGACTGGGGACCGAAGCAACAAGAAGCCTTTGATATCCTTAAATAGAAGCTAAGCAATGCACCTGTGTTGACATTGCCTGATGGGATAGAAGAGTTTGTGGTATAGTGTGATGCATCACACACCGGGATGGGGTGTGTGCTTATGCATAAAGGCAAGGTTATTGCCTATGCTTCACGTCAGTTAAAGGTGCATGAAAAGAATTACACCACCCATGACTTGGAGCTGGGTGTCGTTGTATTCGCACTGAAGCTATGGAGGCACTATTTATATGGCATCAAGTGTGTGATCTATTCTGATCATAAGAGCCTCCAGCATCTGTTTAACCAAGAGGACTTAAACATGAGGCAGCGACGATGGATGGAAACTTTGAATGATTATGATTGCGAGATAAGATACCATCCTGGCAAGGCAAATGTAGTCGCTGATGGCTTGAGTCGAAAGGAAAGGGTGAAGCCTATAAGAATCAATGCCAAGAGCATTGAGATAAAGAATAGTTTGAATGAAAGACTGTAGCTGCTCAGAAAGAAGTTATACTGGAAGCTAACTATCCTAATGAAAAGCTAGGAGTAACTGAAGAACAGTTATCCTATGGCAGGGACGGAATTCTAAGGTTAAATGGACGAATATGGGTTCCAGTTTATGGAGGACTTCGAGATGTTATCCTCCAGGAAGCCCACAGTTCCAAATACTCCGTTCATCCTGGAGCTGACAAGATGTACCAGGATTTGAAGGCAAACTTTTGGTAGATAGGCTTGAAGAAGTCTATAGCTACCCATGTAGCTAAATGTTTGACATGTGCGCAAGTCAAAGCTGAACATCAGAAGCCGTCAGGTTTGCTACAACAGCCTGAACTTCCCACATGGAAGTGGGAAATGGTGATGATGGATTTCATCACCAAGTTACCGAAGACAAGAAAAGGAAATGATACGATATGGGTAATAGTTGATAGGTTGACTAAGTCAGCACATTTCCTACCCATTAAGGAGACCTATAGCTCTGACATGTTAGCCCAATTGTACGTAGATAAGATTGTATCTCTACATGGTGTACCTGTGTCTATTATCTCTGACAGAGATACTAGGTACACATCTCATTTTTGGAAAAGTTTCCAACAATCTTTGGGCACGCGCTTAAATTTCAGTACGGCTTACCATCCTCAGACGGACGGCCAGAGTGAGCGTACAATCCAAACCTTGGAAGACATGCTTCGTGCATGTGTGATTGATTTAGGTGGTAGTTGGGATAACCACCTGCCATTGATCGAGTTTTCGTATAAAAATAGCTATCATGCCAGCATTAAGGCTGCGCCTTTTGAGGCCTTGTACGGTAGGAAGTGCAGAACGCCCGTTTGTTGGGCGGAAGTTGGAGATGTCCAACTGTCAGGACCGGAAATAGTCTTTGAACGACGGACAAGATTGTCCAGATTCGTGAACGCCTGAAAGCTGCCAGAGATAGGCAGAAAAGCTACGCGGACTTAAAGCGTAAACCTCTGAAATTTGAGGTAGGGGATAAAGTGTTGCTTAAAGTATCACCCTGGAAGGGAGTGATGCAATTTGGAAAGAAAGGTAAGTTAAGCCCAAGATACATAGGACCATTCGAGGTCATCGAATGTGTCGGATCCGTTGCTTATAAGTTAAACTTACCTGAAGAGCTCAGTGGTATTCACAATGTATTCAACATCTGCAATCTGAAGAAGTGTTTCACTGATGAATCACTAGTCATACCGCACACAGATGTGCACATAGAAGAGAGCTTGAAGTTTGTTGAAAAACCTGTGTCGATCGAGGATCGACAGGATAAGAAGCTTCGAAGGAAGCATGTGCCTATTGTAAAGGTAAAATGGGATGCCCGTAGAGGTCCCGAGTATACATGGGAGGTAGAGTCCACAATGAAGGAGAAATACCCTCAATTGTTTCTGTAAATCTCGAGGTCGAGATTTCTTTTAAGGGGGTGAGGATGTAACACCTCGAAAAATTCGCGTCCAATTAAATAACGACACGTGTCAGGTACGACAAAAGTATTATAAACCCGGATTTAGTTAAAGATGTATGGCAGGATCTTTGAACATGTCGACATGTTAATTTATACCTCTGAACGACTTCGTTATAAATCCCAAGACCCTAACATGATTAATAAACATATAGTATACCTTTAAATCCGGTGATTTCTAATAATAATGGATTCCAAATTTTGCAAGAACGGATCCTATGAAATAATGCATGATAACCTTCGTTTATATTTTCCATCATAGTGCAAACCAATAATTCTACATGATATGGTAGACACAACTGATCAAGCATGGGTTAAAGGTCTCATACTGACAATTCCTAGCTCAAAATCACACTATGCAAGTTGCCTGTTCGAAGCTTGGAAGGTTATTTTTTTTTTTTTGCCTCTGGTAAAGGCTTACGGACCGTAAAGGTCCTGCCTTACGGTCCGTAAGGAGTGCCCAGCGACAGCAAGTTGGCTGTTGGCAGTTATAAAAGTTTAACCGACTTAGTAAGATATTTTCAGCAGCATGGGCGACCCCTAACAGTTCCTAGGCACTAGGAAACACTTGTAATGATCTGGGATCCATGCTAGACTTGCTTGTCATGATCATGATGGATTAAGAACACTATAAAAGGCCCTTGTGTTGCAACATTGTGTTCACTCATTCCATCTGCATTCTTGGAGCTTTCTGGAGCATAAGAGCAGACCCTAAGCATCCCAAATCATGCATAGGACTTCAGTAAGTATGCTTGACCTTCCTTAATTGAGTTTTTCTTAGTTTATAGCTTAGAAGTCAAACCGTCGTAATTAGCGGTTGACTTAACGATTAATCATTAATGGTCCAGTGATTAGTCGAATCAAAGGTAGTTATAAGTTGGTAATTATGTGGGCATTAAACCCTCAAAAGGGTACCTTCTGATTCCCGCTCTAACTAGATCAAATGTCGGGTCAAAGTTGTTTAGAAAAAGTCAACAGAATGCTAATTTTCGAATTAACGCATAATTAACAATGTAGAAGGCATGTAACCTATTTTATCACTCATATAACTTGGTAATAAGTATAAGAACTGGTCTAAGCTTGTTTGATCCGACAATTTTCTGTTTTGACCCGGTTCGGAACCGAAAGTCGCAAAACTTTGACTTTTGCTTTGACTTCAGTTCTGACCCGTTTTAGTAGAGTCTAGAAATGCCTTAGGACTTCCTTAGGACCAGGTTACATGATAGTATAACCCTCTGTGACTGGTTCATTGATTGTCCGCTTCGTTTACAAGTTTCCGTTAATTGCCTAATGTTTGACCATAATGCCCTTTTAACCATAGAACGAGAATTTTGGAAATGTGAAAGGGCAATAATCTTCGTTACTGATTATTAAGCATGTCCCTAAAGTTTCATAGCAGTTCGAGGTCCAGAATAGGAGTTATGCTAAATAGCGCAATTAAGAAACTTTTGTTAATTAAACGGCGCACTTAGCATAAAGCCTATCTAAACCCAACTTTTGGCACCAAACCTTTTACCCACTGATGTAATATAATATTTTGAGATTTTTAAAGATTTTTAATTATTTTTAAACTGCTCATAACCTAAGGTTATGGCGTTGATTCGGTAAATACCGATTATACCCTTTTCGGGCATAAAATGAGTTCTACATAGTATTTTGACACAAATCCAATTGCTACTGATTTTATATAATAAATAAAGTATTTTGAACCCTGTAACCTGATCAGAAAAATCAGATTTCCTGTATAACCCGGAAATCGCTTAAAAACGACTTTATACGCGTATTAAACGCATAGTATGGGTTTGTAACCATTTTGTCACATAAGACTTAACACCAACTGATTTACCCTGTTAAAATAAGTTATTTTACTGATTTATTCAGACCCGAATCACAGGAGTTAATTAATCGTTCGTATAATCTTTAAAATGACCAAAATACCCCTACGGGGCTTATATTGAGATTAAACTCGTTTTGGGCATAATGCAAGGTATCCTACTGATATCACAACATATTTAGGGCATATTAACTTAGGAAACCTGTAAATGACTCTCATGGTTACCCGTTACGCTTTCTGGGCGCTCGGTTCGGTTTATGTAACTAGTTTACATAAATTAGCCGAAACGGGTCAAACCTTATCGTTCTTATCTCAAAATCCAGAGGGTGTTTAGTTCACCCATATTATACAAGTCTTTAAACTTGTCGGGACTAAAACACATTCTATTCCGGTCTTCGCCTAATCGTGCGTTCGAACCTTATCTTTCGTTAAAACTAACCGGTCTAAGTTTAGACTTAATTAAAGACCCGTTAGGATTCTAATAGGTTATTATAAACCTTCTTTCCAGAATAGGAGACCCGGTAAAAGCTACACGCACTTGCTATTTGTGATTGATACTTGCAAAGGTAAATACTTTTAACTTAATTTCCCTTATACGGGCTTGGGGTACGGTATATAAAATACCGCTTGGTCCGGCATTGAATCTTTAATCGAATAGAGGTTAAATCATTGATATGCTCCGTTCTGAAATGTTTTATTTGCTTAAAGCCTTTGGGGGGTTAATGACCATGTCCCGGATATCCTTGGCATCATCTTACGAGATGGCCACGACCTGAGCACGGGGTGTAGGCGTACACCCGTCAGTGCATAAATGAATAAATAATGTGGTGTGTCTATTGATCTTTAACCCGGTCTACGGATCGGGCTACTGAACGCATAAGAAACATGTAATTCGTTTACAAGTATTATATTCAAATAATTATCCTAAGTTATAAAAAGTTTGTGCCTCGTGCATTCAAATCAATTTTATTAAACTTTTCAGAATGAGTCGGTTGAATGTATTTACCAGTGTAAACTGACGTATTTTCCCAAAAAGGTTAAGTGCAGGTACTACGCGAACTAGGCTGGCTTTCTCCTAGCGTCCTCAATAAGTCTCGCAAGCTTGGATGTCAAACTGTTGAACAATGTTTCCTATTTATTTTTTATCCCCCTGTGGATTACTTTCAACTGTTGTGATACTTGATATTACAATTTATTAAAGTTGAAATATATCTATCTTTTGCTTCCGCTGTGCATTTAAATATTGTGTTTTTTTACTGTAATGTTACCAACTACGTCACGATAATCCCCACCGGGCCCACCGGTGAAACGTGGAAATATCAGGGTGTGACACTAACCGAACCAACATATAGTAAACTTTTTGTCGGATTTAAGTTTTTCACCTTTTTTTAATATTGGGTAAATTACACTTTTCGTCCTTTATGTTTGTAGCGGGTTGCAATGGATGACCTTTAACTTTAATAATTACAGTCACAGTCCTTTATTTGGAAAACTCGTTGCATGTTTCGTCCTTTACCCCAAACCAGGTTAGAAATTTAAGTTAACTCTCATCATGTGCTTAGCACATGAGAGCATTTATGTCCTTTTACCCCTAATTTCTCTTAACTTAGACCATGGGGTATGGTGGGGCTTGGGTTGGGCTTGGGTTGGGGCATTTGTTGACATGTGGAATGGGAGCCCCCCCACCACTCAAACCCACGCCCATGGGGCTTGGGTTGGGGGCTTGGGTTGGGGGCATGAGTTTGGTTTGGCCATTGAGAGCCCGCCATGTCACCTTACTAGCCCTACTAGCCCGCCCCACGCCCGGCTTCAAACTCACGCCAATGGGGCCACGCCCCAAACCCACGCCCCAACCCAAGCCCCCGGGGTGGTGGGTTGGGCGTTTTCAGCCAACCCACGCCCCAACCCAAGCCCCATACCCCATGGCCTTATATATAAACCCCTCTTTCACCCTCATCCCCAAATTAGGGTTCCATACTTCATACCTGCTATCCAAGCACACCACCTCCATATCCCAGCAACCACAATCATCAAATCCGTCCACCAAGTCCCACCGCCACTGGAGGCGGTCTTCATCCGATTACTCGATATGTCATGAATTACCTTCGGGCTGCTTGTTCTCGACCGACATTGAAACAAGTGTTTGACGACGATGTTATTTGAAGCTCGACAAGAACAATAGTAGCTCGTCTTCAAATCTTGCTTCGAAAGCTTTGAAAGATAAACTGGATCTGTTTAATCGGGAAGAAGAGAACGAATGTGAACCTGGATCTGTTTAATTGGGATCTGAATCTGGATCTGTTTAATCGGGATCTGAATCTGGTGCACCATAGTTTTTGAAACTGAATTCATTTGAATTGATTTATCTTGTGTTTCAAATCTGGATCTAAGTTGAACCATGAACCAACTGAAGAATAGCTAGTTTGAAACTGTGAAGATAAGTGGACCAAGCAGCTTTTGGGTTCAAGAAATCCTGACGCGAGTTGTTGTTCGATGTGATTTTTGTTGAGCAAAATGATTTCTTCAATGCCATTAGTAAGACCTTGTTGTTGATGTTGCTCTTGAATTCACATTGGTTGGCAGAGAGTTATGCTTTTTATTTTTTAAAATATTTTTTGTTTTTTTTATGTATGAATGGGTAAAATGACTAAAGTGCCCTCATGTGCAAGGCACATGCGATACTTAACTGAAAATTTTAACTAGGTTAGGACTAAAGGACGTAGAGTGTAATGAGTTTTACAAATAAAGGCTGTGACTGTAATTATTAAAGTTAAAGGTCATCCATTGCAACCCGTTACAAACATAAAGGACGAAAAGTGTAATTTTTCCTTTAATATTTGATATTTTTGGTTGAACGTTTTTAGTATTTATGAGTTATTTCATATCATGTTAGTCGAATGTTTACTTAAATTTATGGAATATATCATATCACTTTGTTTTAATATTCGGTATTAATATTATAGATTATATATATTTCTTAATAGTATGTGATACACTAGTATATAGAAATATGTAATAACAATTTATTGCATGTTTTTTTTAAGTGAACTATTTTTAGCTAGGCCTAAATTCATGGTTAACCACCCATAACCAACCCAAACTGACTCATGCACACCCTTACTAAGTGGCTTACTAAATGGTGAAGTTATTATTCGTTACCTTTACTTTTTAATATATTGATAAAAAAATATTGAAGTTAACAAATGCAAGTTGTTGCAAAAAATCATATAAGGTATATTATTTTATTTAATTAAAAAACACTCTGCCACGTGGCAGGTTCTGAATGGTGAAGCTAATATTCATTACCTTTGCTTTTTAGACCATCCACGCTAAGAAGATCTAAAAACACTAAAAATGTATCTAGTTAACTGTAATATTAGAAAATTACTCCTCTTTAAAAACATTGCTCGTCTTTAAAAACAACCAAAACACACAATAAGGAAACCTAAAAACAAGTAAAAACATTGACACATCGGCACCATCGGAACATGAGGTCCGAAGATAACCGACTTCCAGCAACCGGTGTTTTGCTGTGCAAGGACATGGCCCATCCTATGTTGCCAGATATTGTATTCAGATCTGGCAAGCATAGGTGGCTTGTACAAGGTGCCAGTGTTATGAGGATCTTGTGTGTTTGAAGACATTTTGGTTGTTTTAAAAAGTTTTTGATTAACCAACTTTGAACGTGATTAAACTTTTAACTCTGTTTTTCAACAAATACGAACAAACAGTATCAATCAAATTGAGCTAATCTTTTATATCAAATTGATTGTGAAATCGAATTTGATTGACCTATGCTCTGATACCAATTGTTAGGATCTGTGTTTGAATTGTTTGTGTTTGTTTAAAGATGAACAAATGGAAGATGATAAAAAGATGAAATAATTGCAGCGGAATGATGTAAACTTTATAACACAAACAATGGAAGATATGCTTTCCTCGTGAATACTTTTTGTTGAATGATTGAATACACAAACGATTCACGTATGCATGAATTACAACTCCCCCTCAGCCTGAGATCACAGTGTTTGTTCGTACAAAATGCAAGTGAGTGAAGTTATCTAATAGAAGAGTACATGCACTGTCTATTTATAGTACAAACCTAACAATTGTGGAATTTTTGTTGACGTCACCGAGACAAAGACATCTAACAATACTAACAACCTCTAAACACTGCTAAGGCTAACACTGTTACATATTACAAACACTGATTACAAGACTCTGTTGGTTCTATCCTCTGATGAGCTCTAACCTCTGATGAAGCTTTAGCAGACTTTCTTCAAAGGGCGATCAAACCTTTGACTTCTTCAGTGGTTTAGCTTTAACAGTCTTTATAATCTAGCAGAGCTTAGCATTGAGCAGACCTTAGAACCAGCAGTTGTTAGATGACTTGCTATTGAAGGAAGAAATAATTCAAAGCACTGTTATTATGAATCAGTTGTTGCAGAACTGTTTTGGCTTTATATCATCTGTTCTCAAGGAAGGATTCACATGAGCCAACACTTCATCTCGTTATGTTACAGTACCGACGCTCGTTATAGCAACCGAAAAGGAAAAAACAAATAAATAAAATCGTGATATAACCAAAAAGAATATCAACATGTGATTTACATCAATTGAAAACAAATGTTTGGTAGGAACCGGTTCGGTTCGTCAGGGTACCACCACGATACTGGCATGCACTCATATAACATATATAAAAAAACAAAATGTACACTCTATTCTAAATGCAACTCTGCTATCAACAAAAATTGCAACTAAACGCCTGAAAAAATTAAGCAAAGTTATGAATTTAGGGCATGTTTGGCTAAGCTTTTTGAAACAACTTATTGACTTATTGGAAAAGTCAGTATGGAGTGACTTATTGCCTTTTTCCCCTCACATACACCCTCATTGCCAAACATCATTTTGGAGCCTATGTCTTTTCAAAAAGCCAATATTCAATAAGTTGTTTCAAAAAGCTTAGCCAAACATGCCTTTAGTTTTTTTTAAGTTAACAAACGCGAGTTATTAAAGAAAAAATATACAGCATAAACAAAAAAACGAAAAAAAGAGTTGCCACGTGACAACTAGGGATTAGCACAATACCGTTCGGTATCGAAAATACCATTATAAATTAAACAAGAGCATAATTTTTAATTACAAATTTGTAATAGTTTTATTATTTAAATTGTATAATAATAATGGTATTAGTTTACAATTTAGGGTAAATTACACTTTTCGTCCTTTATATTTGTACCAGATTGCAATAGATAGCCTTTAACTTTAATAATTACAGTCACAATCCTTTATTTGCAAAACCCGTTACACTCTACGTCCTTTAGCAATAACCAAATTAAAATTTTCAGTTAAGTTTATTCACTTAAGGGTATTTTAGTCAATTCATGTTTTTATTTAAATTTAAATGTTTAATAAAAATAAAAGTGTGAACATCATCAGATCTAGAATCAATGGTTACGTCAGCATGAACATCATCACTCCCAGTGTGCCAGCCTAATTCCATAAAATATCCAAAAACAAATCACCAAATTAAACATAAAATCAAAAAAAAAAACATCAACAAACAACAATCAAACTTACATGAACGTTCACATCAACAACACGACAGAACACATGAGGGGGAACACTAAACTCGCCGGAGCCGACCTAATCACCGGCGGGTTGCAGCTGTTCCAGGTGGCCCTGAGGACAGTAAATGACACCGTTTACTTTTTCCGGTAACCACATTGAAGATCCAGCACAGGCGCGCCATAACTCCAAACAACACACCACCGCCGACAACAATTCCGCCGGAGCAGAACCAGACGACGTCGTCGGGATCTTCGCTTACGCTGTTTAAATCGATTAAATCACACACCATTTAAAACCTACAAATAAAATCAAATCTTTTTAACACCCAGAAATGAATTCATGGTTCTTGGTCGTGAAAATCAAATCTTTGTAACACCCTGAAATGATTTCGACCTTGAACCGCTGGCAACCAGTATTTAGTGGTGAATCTGGGTTTCGGGTTTTGATCTAGTAATTTGGGGGTTTAGAGCTAGCTTCGAGGAAATTACGTTTTGATCTAGGAATTTGGTAAGTGCTTACTTGAATGTTCTTTATATGGGTTTTGATATAGGAATTTAGGTTACTGATTCAAACTTTAGAGAGAGAGAGAGAGTAGAAAGAGATAGAAAGAGAGAGAGAGAGCAAGCTGGAAGTGGAAACATATATGATTGTTTTTATTTTTTATAATTTAAATAAATTGGGGTAGAAAGACATAAATGCCCTCATGTGCAAGGCATGTGTCAAACTTAACTGAAAATTTTAACCTGGTTAATGCTAAAGGACCTATGGTGTAATGGTTTTTTTTAAAAAAAAAAACTGTGGCTATAATTATTAAAGTTAAAGGTTATCCATTGCAATCAGATACAAACATAAAGGACGAAAAGTGTAATTTTTCCTACAATTTATTTTGCTTGATCAAGTAGTAAGCACACTGGTCAAACTTACATTCCTGAAAAAGAAGTAAAGAACCCAAACCAAAACCCTAATCTCACCATCACATCCACCTTCTTCAAAGCTCATCTAAAAGGTAACTGATCTTCACTTTCATCTCGATTAGCTTTTACACAACTTCCTCCACCGTTTGCTAACCTAATCGCTCTTCACACTTTTCCTCGATTTTGCTAACCAAAACGTTCTGCTTCAACCAGTTTTAAACCTATCCTTTTCAAAATTGCATGTTCGATCCTACTGTTAACTCGAGTTTCGGCATAATTTCAGGTGAAATTGTGTATTGGATGCAAGCTAGGGCTAATTTTTAGTAATGGAGGATGAGAAAGATGTGTTTTATGTTGTAAGGAAAGGGGACATTGTTGGTGTGTACAAAAATTTCAGTGATTTTCAGCCTCTGGTAAGATAGATATTATGAGTTTATTCGCTTAAGGGTATTTTAGTCAATTCATGTTTTTATTTAAATTTAAATGTTTAATAAAAATAAAAGTGTGAACATCATCAGATCTAGAATCAATGGTTACTTCAGCATGAACATCATCACTCCCAGTGTGCCAGCCTAATTCCATAAAATATCCAAAAACAAATCACCAAATTAAACATAAAATCAAAAAAAAAAACATCAACAAACCACAATCAAACTTACATGAACGTTCACATCAACAACACGATAGAACACATGAGGGGGAACACTAAACTCGCCGGAGCCGACCTAATCACCGGCGGGTTGCAGCTGTTCCAGGTGGCCCTGAGGACAGTAAACGACACCGTTTACTTTTTCCGGTAACCACATTGAAGATCCAGCACAGGCGCGCCATAACTCCAAACAACACACCACCGCCGACAACAATTCCGCCGGAGCAGAACTAGACGACGTCGTCGGAATCTTCGCTTACGCTGTTTAAATCGATTAAATCACACACCATTTAAAACCTACAAATAAAATCAAATCTTTTTAACACCCAGAAATGAATTCATGGTTCTTGGTCGTGAAAATCAAATCTTTGTAACACCCTGAAATGATTTCGACCTTGAACCGCTGGCAACCAGTATTTAGTGGTGAATCTGGGTTTCGGGTTTTGATCTAGTAATTTGGGGGTTTAGAGCTAGCTTCGTTGAAATTACGTTTTGATCTAGGAATTTGGTAAGTGCTTACTTGAATGTTCTTTATATGGGTTTTGATATAGGAATTTAGGTTACTGATTCAAACTTTAGAGAGAGAGACAGAGTAGAAAGAGATAGAAAGAGAGAGAGAGAGCAAGCTGGAAGTGGAAACATATATGATTGTTTTTATTTTTTATAATTTAAATAAATTGGGGTAGAAAGACATAAATGCCCTCATGTGCAAGGCATGTGTCAAACTTAACTGAAAATTTTAACCTGGTTAATGCTAAAGGACCTATGATGTAATGGTTTTTTTTTAAAAAAAAAACTGTGGCTATAATTATTAAAGTTAAAGGTTATCCATTGCAATCAGATACAAACATAAAGGACGAAAAGTGTAATTTTTCCTACAATTTATTTTGCTTGATCAAGTAGTAAGCACACTGGTCAAACTTACATTCCTGAAAAAGAAGTAAAGAACCCAAACCAAAACCCTAATCTCACCATCACATCCACCTTCTTCAAAGCTCATCTAAAAGGTAACTGATCTTCACTTTCATCTCGATTAGCTTTTACACAACTTCCTCCACCGTTTGCTAACCTAATCGCTCTTCACACTTTTCCTCGATTTTTCTAACCAAAACGTTCTGCTTCAACCAGTTTTAAACCTATCCTTTTCAAAATTGCATGTTCGATCCTACTGTTAACTCGAGTTTCGGCATAATTTCAGGTGAAATTGTGTATTGGATGCAAGCTAGGGCTAATTTTTAGTAATGGAGGATGAGAAAGATGTGTTTTATGTTGTAAGGAAAGGGGACATTGTTGGTGTGTACAAAAATTTCAGTGATTTTCAGCCTCTGGTAAGATAGATATTATGAGTTTATTCACTTAAGGGTATTTTAGTCAATTCATGTTTTTATTTAAATTTAAATGTTTAATAAAAATAAAAGTGTGAACATCATCAGATCTACAATCAATGGTTACTTCAGCATGAACATCATCACTCCCAGTGTGCCAGCCTAATTCCATAAAATATCCAAAAACAAATCACCAAATTAAACATAAAATCAAAAAAAAAAACATCAACAAACAACAATCAAACTTACATGAACGTTCACATCAACAACACGACAGAACACATGAGGGGGAACACTAAACTCGCCGGAGCCGACCTAATCACCGGCGGGTTGCATCTGTTCCAGGTGGCCCTGAGGACAGTAAACGACACCGTTTACTTTTTCCGGTAACCACATTGAAGATCCAGCACAGGCGCGCCATAACTCCAAACAACACATCACCGCCGACAACAATTCCGCCGGAGCAGAACCAGACGACGTCGTCGGAATCTTCGCTTACGCTGTTTAAATCGATTAAATCACACACCATTTAAAACCTACAAATAAAATCAAATCTTTTTAACACCCAGAAATGAATTCATGGTTCTTGGTCGTGAAAATCAAATCTTTGTAACACCCTGAAATGATTTCGACCTTGAACCGCTGGCAACCAGTATTTAGTGGTGAATCTGGGTTTCGGGTTTTGATCTAGTAATTTGGGGGTTTAGAGCTAGCTTCGAGGAAATTACGTTTTGATCTAGGAATTTGGTAAGTGCTTACTTGAATGTTCTTTATATGGGTTTTGATATAGGAATTTAGGTTACTGATTCAAACTTTAGAAAGAGAGAGAGAGTAGAAAGAAATAGAAAGAGAGAGAGAGAGAGCAAGCTGGAAGTGGAAACATATATGATTGTTTTTATTTTTTATAATTTAAATAAATTGGGGTAGAAAGACATAAATGCCCTCATGTGCAAGGCATGTGTCAAACTTAACTGAAAATTTTAACCTGGTTAATGCTAAAGGACCTATGGTGTAATGGTTTTTTTTAAAAAAAAAACTGTGGCTATAATTATTAAAGTTAAAGGTTATCCATTGCAATCAGATACAAACATAAAGGACGAAAAATGTACTTTTTCCTACAATTTATTTTGCTTGATCAAGTAGTAAGCACACTGGTCAAACTTACATTCCTGAAAAAGAAGTAAAGAACCCAAACCAAAACCCTAATCTCACCATCACATCCACCTTCTTCAAAGCTCATCTAAAAGGTAACTGATCTTCACTTTCATCTCGATTAGCTTTTACACAACTTCCTCCACCGTTTGCTAACCTAATCGCTCTTCACACTTTTCCTCGATTTTGCTAACCAAAACGTTCTGCTTCAACCAGTTTTAAACCTTACCTTTTCAAAATTGCATGTTCGATCCTACTGTTAACTCGAGTTTTGGCATAATTTCAGGTGAAATTGTGTATTGGATGCAAGCTAGGGCTAATTTTTAGTAATGGAGGATGAGAAAGATGTGTTTTATGTTGTAAGGAAAGGGGACATTGTTGGTGTGTACAAAAATTTCAGTGATTTTCAGCCTCTGGTAAGATAGATATTATGAAATCTACATTAGATGTTATTTGTTTTGATGTTATGTGACTGATTGCTATCACTGTCTTTTATTTGTTTTGTAGTTTATTTTCTTTGTTTGTTATGAAAGGTGTATTAATTTGTGTGTCAAATATACTACTTTTGGTGTGCAAAAGATAGAAACTATACCGGTTGTCCTAGCGGATTGAATAACTGAACATGTTTTATTTGTTTGTGATACAATGAATGTTGGTTAAAATAAGTGCGAGGCGTTTAGGTCCTAAAAGTGCGTTGCACGAATGCTAGGTGTTGCTCTATGTAGAACTAAATAAGCTTTATTTACAACTAGAAGTTGCGTCTCTCTCGTTTGTTTACATATTAACACGTATTAACCTTTTTATCAAGTAAATGTTTTAACGCCCCGCTTGCGGTATGCGCATATAATGTATATATGTGTGGGTGCTCAGGGGGCAAAAGTGAAAGTGCACTAATTTTAACGTTATTTTACTAATTTCGTGAAAATAACGTTAAAAGAGGGGGATGGTTAATCATGCATCATGTGGTGGCGCTGATAGCCGAAAGACAAGTGGGTACATGCACTAATTGGCAGTTGTCTCAATTGCTGAGCGTTATGTGCCTTATGTCCAAGGCTTGATGCAAAACTACTATCGAGCCGGGGGTCTCACTGGAAGCAGCCTCTCTATTCCTACGGGGTAGAGGTAAGGCTGTCTACATCTTACCCTCCTCAGACCCTACCTTATCTTTGCTATTGGTGGGATTTACTGAGTATGATGATGATCAAGTAAATGTTTTATAATATCTTAATCACTTTGGTTGTTTTTACATATTGTATTATCACCCTCCTAAAGACCCCAATCTTGACCGATTTTGGCCCGTGTGTATATGAGGCACCGCCTCAAGCCCCTGATGTGTTTTCACGAGTGCATATATATCACTACCGACCACTTGTTTTGTAGTTTCTTTTGGTTTGCACTTGATTTGTTATATAAAAATTATAACTTGTATGTCAAATATAGTACTTTTGATGTGCAAAAGATAGAAACTATACTGGCTTTCATTGGAAAGTTTGAACAGTATCCTACTATTCTATTTGTTTGCAATACAATGAATCTTGGTTAAAAACAAGATGTTTAGGTCTCAAAAGCTGTGAGACGCCCCCCTTGCGAGGTGTTGCTCTATGTACAACTAAACAAGCTATATTTACAACCAGAAGTTGCATCTCTCTCGTCTGTTTTACACATCAACCTTTTTATCAAGTAAACATTTCATAATTTTTCATCACTTTGGTTGTTTTTACATGTCACCCTCCCAAAGACCTTAAATTTGACCAATTTTGACCCATAAGTACATGAGACACTGCCTCAAGCCCCTGATGTGTTTTCCAGAGCGCTGAGCGCCTCACGCTTCTTTTAAAACCTAGCAATGAATAGCAATAAACCACAGTTTGGCTTTCAGATGCAGAAGAAATTGTTTACGTAATACCATTACTAGTACATTTGTTTCCCTTTGGCTGTGTTGCAGTTGGTTTTCAAACCATGTATGCCTATCAAGATATTTATTGTCTTTATAATTTATGAATCTTTCTGTATTTGCAATGTGTATACTATATACGTTCCTCAAGTTAATTATTGTATTTGCAGTTCTCAAACTCTATGCGCCACTTATTTTAGTTATCTTTTATTATTTATAGCTATATGGACCCAATGTTGCTGTGTTCAAAGGCTACCGATTACCCAAGGCTGCTGAGGAATATCTTGCCACACACGGGCTGAACAACGCAATATATTCTATTGGCGCCTCGGATGTACAAAGTCAACTTTTCGGTCAACTTGTTCCGTGTCCTTTTCAGGTTTGACTATTTCAATTCATTTAGTACTTCCTTATTGTCATAGCATGCTCATTTATTTAACGCGTTTCCAGCTATACATGTGTGGTAACAAGTAACAACCTTGGTTTTAAAATGCACGCATAATGCGTGATGCGCCCGATGCCTCATGAGAGCGCATCGCAACAGCTGATGCGATGCGTTTACGTGATGCGAGAATATTGCGCGCATTTCGCATAATGCGTTCATCGCATAATGCGCTCTGATGCATGCAACATTGTTTCTTATGCTTTTTTTCCAGATTTTATGAACTGTGTTTGGTTTTTTCCATAATTAACATCTTAGTATGCTTGATTTGAACCAAAAAACACAACTCTTATCTTCTGATTACGTCAGTTGTTTTACTTTAAGTATGTTTTTATAAGTTTTTATGTATAAATAATTTTTAACTACTTTTTATAAAGAACGCATCACATACATGATGCGCTCGCATCGCGCATCACGCATCAGATTTTTGGACTAAACGCACCGGAGCGCATCACGCAATTTAAAACCAAGGTAACAACAATCATTATATGACATTGAATGGTTTTGATATTGTTTCAGCAACCATCTTCCGTGAACGGTAAAGCTGGAACTAGAAATGCCGCTGATAACTGGATAAAGGTAACACGTTACTTACAGTTGTATTGTTTTGCATTTCTTTATCACCGCAACTTAAAGTTGTAATTTTGTTATTTTTATGTGTTTTTTTCTACAGAAAAAAGCTGGATCGACTTCTACTCCAGAAGGTTCTCAGAGGAAGCTACCGGAACTTGAAAGCTTTATGGAGACTCTGCCAGTTTCCGCTTATGGTGTGAGGTTTTAAATCATTTAACTTTACAGTAATTAGCGTGTCTCACCGAATTGGTTTCGCTAAGACTCTGTGTAGTGGTTTTAAGTTTTACGTCGTTGTTAAAGTGCCACATCGTTGCCATGTAGGCAGTGGGCCTTTAACTAAACCACCCTTTAACTTAGGGATGAGATCAGGACAGTACCCGTACTCGTACCGGTACTGAAAATACCGGTACCGGATTTGAACAAAACTGGGTACCAAATACCGTACCGAATATATTGGTACGGTACGGGTACGGGTATTTCAATACGGTACCCGCTTTGGTACCACTTTGTTTTTATTTTATTTTTTGAGCGCTCATACCCATACGGGTACTAAATAGGTAAAATTGGCACGAACCAATACAATACAATACAATACCAAATAGGTAAAATCGGTACGAGTACCAATACGATACGGGTACCAAATAGATAAAATTGATACGAGTACCATAATATGAAATAAAACATAATATAAACAAAAAACTTTTAAAGTTTTATATATAATTCGGTACCAGTACCGATTACCGAAATCAATAAAATTGGGTACTGCTACATGTACCGAATACCTAAAATCAGTACGGGTACGGGTATGGGTATATGGTAAAAAAGCTCATCAGTTTAACTACACGTCATTAATATCTAAGTAATTATTTTGTCTCGGTCAATGATACATTTGTGTTTTTGTTCGTCTGCTACACCAATTAATATGTTAACCATTTTCAGTGCTCATGTATTCTCGAATTTGATGGTGCATCAAAAGGAAACCCTGGACCGTCTGGTGCTGGGGCCGTGTTGCGTGCAATAGATGGAAGTTTGGTATACACTTAAACACCACACCCTCCTTGTATAATAATAGTAATAATTATGCGTTTTTGGCAGTATTTAGGTGTCTGAATTTGAAATTTTGTAGGTTTATCGTTTGCGTGAAGGTTTGGGCGTTGCAACAAACAATGTTGCCGAATATCGGGCAGCCATTTTAGGATTGAGATATGCCCTTGAGAGAGGATTTAGGCATATTAGGGTGCAAGGGGACTCCAAACTCGTTTGTATGCAGGTACACTTTTCTCGTTATGCGTGCCAAACTGCCAATATTTGTTAAGATCTAAAATTGGGGATATTGGTGCATTGTAGAGTCTAAAGGGTTTCTGTCGTCTTTTCAGACCATCTATGTAGAGTAGGAAAACATAGAAAATAGGGGTGTGCACGGTTCGGTTTGGTTTGGTTTTATGGTAAAACGTGGTTGCAAAAGTCGCTAGGCGCTCCCTAGTCGGTCGACTAGGGAGTTAAGAGTACTCGGTTTAGGCGGAGAGTATATGGGGAGTACTCGGACATGTCAAATTATAAAGAAATTAATTTTCGGAAATTAAAGATGTGTCAAATAATATAAATTTACTAATATTTATAACAAAATACGTGAAGTTGCTATTCATTCTTTAATATGACATGCATAGAAATTATGTTTTATTTTATTTTAAGTCAAACTCGGCCCGAGTTGACTTACAAGATCCGATTTTGGCCGATGTTGACCGCGTTTCATCGATTCCGAGTGATTAGGCGGAGTTGAAGAAAGTCGCCTCGGCAACCAACCTTGTAGCGACTACTCGGGGAGTACTCGGCCTTAGAGACCTTGTTTTACAACCACTAAAACCAAAACCGTAACCGAAATGTTCGGTTTTTGCCTTTTGGTTATTGAAAACTGTCCGGTTTCGGTTTTTTCGGTTTTAGCAATGGTTCGGTTTTTCAGTTTTTGGAACAAATTACGTAAGATTCAAAATTAAAAAGTATAATCCAAGATTTAAGAATCTTTTCTTAGATGTTACATCTTATTTTTATGTTTCTACAAAGTTTTTTTAAGACATTTTTTTAAATACTTTGAAATCGTTTAATCTTTATGTTAAATTTTGTTATTTCTTATAGGCAATGAATAAATCATTTTAAAGATAAACAAACATGCTAATGTTTTTATTATAAATACTTAACATTCAAGAATAAAGCTAATAATTCCTAAATCAATATATAACAATATATAACAAACATAAAAAATGACTTTTTAGTTATTTGGTTCGGGTTTTTTCCGGTTTTTTTGTGCAGTTCAGTTCAGTTCAGTTAAATCAAACTAGTAAATAAATACGATATTGCAAGATTTCTTTTTGGCAAATCTTGTAATTAAATCAACTATTTGCCCACATCAATCGTTTCTAAGAGCCGATGTCCTAAAACATGTGTAAAACAGGTAAACGGTTTGTGGAAAACCAAAACTGAGAACATGACGAGCTTGTGCAAAGTAGCAAAGGAGCTGAAACATAAGTTTGCATCTTTCCAGATTTGTCACGTAGAAAGGGTATGCGTTCGTACTTTGTACTTCAGTTGTTTATATAGAACCTCGGCAACTTACAAATGAAACCTCGTCTAACGATCTTTTATTATGATATTTGAAAGGAGTTCAACACTGAAGCTGATGCTCAAGCAAATATGGCAATACATCTCCAGGGTAAGAATGAGATACAAATATTGTTTATGGGTTTTTTTATGAAGAGTTAATTACTGTTTTCGTCCCTGTGGTTTGTCAAAAATCACTATTTCAGTCCATTAGTTTAAAAATTGCGATTTCAGTCCCTGTGGTTTCAATTTCATAACCATTTCAGTCCCTGTGGTTTCACTTTCATAACCATTTCAGTCCCTGTGGTTTCACTTTCGTAACCATTTCAATCCATTTATTCTGTTAGTACAGGGACTAAAATGGTTACGAGGTGGACTGAAATTGTTACGAAAGTGAAACCACAGGGACTGAAATCGCAATTTTTAAACTAATGGACTGAAATAGTGATTTTTGACAAACCACAGGGACGAAAACAGTAATTAACTCTTTTATGAAAAAATTGTGAATATTTTTTTGTACAGTTGGCGAGGTTCAGGAAGAAGTGGAGAGGAGATAATTTAACGGCTTTGTAAGGATCGATCTGCCACCATTTTGTGTAGCGTGAGAATGTATTTGTGCAGATTGATCATTGTACCCGTAACTTGTAGGTAAATATGCAGGACTATGTTGTGTTAATTTAGAACATGACCCTTTTTAAACCTGAAGGTTACTTTATGAAGTAGGTCACGTTTTGAGCGGTTACTATAACGGCTTCTTGAGATCGTCTTAAATCGATTGCTTTATATAAATGTGAAGATATCTTTCTATGTAACAATCTTATTTACTTTTGAAAATGCATAAAATATAAGAAAAAATGTATTTAAAATTGATTATATGCTATTAATATAAGAGTAAACTGCAATTTTACCCCCTAGGGTTTAAGCCAATTGATTATATGTTATTTGAAATTTGGATGATATTAAGAATAACATACTGTAAAGGAGCAGTTAATTCACGTGGCAGATGTGGGTTTATAGTGAATTTGGGTTTTGAGGGTTTTAGTTGGGTTTTTGGAGGAATTTGGGGTTGTTTGTTTGTGAATGCTTATTGTAAGGATGGACAGTGGTGGTTGATGGTGGTGGCAGTGGTGGTTGATGGTGGTGGCAGTGGTGGTTGATGGTGGTGGTGGAGGGCTTATGAGAGAGGGGGTAATATTGCAGAGTAGAACAAACCATATGAAAGGGTAACATAGTCATTTCACATTCTATTTAACAGATCTGTTAACTTATTTGACGGAAGGGGGTAAAATTGCGACAGAACATCAACTTTGGGGGGGCAAATTGCAATTATTTCCATGGAGGGGGTCAGAGTGCCAATTGGCTTACATCCCAAGGGTAAAATTGCAGTTTACTCTTAATATAATCAAGTAATATAGATTTGGATAGTGGTGATTGTTGAAACCAACCAAACCAAAAAGTAGGCCGGTATAAGTGGTCTGAGATTCATATGGTTTGGGTGCATGGCTTGTTTGGACATTTTGGCAATGGTATGGAAGTTGTAAATTGTTGAAACCAGCCAAACCGAAAAGATTGGCCGGTATGGTTGGTTTGAGAATCATATTATTTGGTGCATGGTTTGTTTAGACATTTTGCTTTAGGCTTGCCAATCAAGTGGTGGTGGTGGTGGTGTTGGTGTTGGTGGAGTGGTAAGGGAGAGACTTGGTGTTTTAAGGGACCCCAGTTCGATTCCTGACCTCCCCATTATTTTCTACGGCACCTGGTGATGATGGGAGACTAGGCGAAAAGGTGGAGATCGCTAGTTCGATCCTTGAACTGAGCAGGTTTTACGTCATCGCACTGTCGTGCCTTCGGGCGAGTGTTCACGGACTTCGGCCCTGGGCGAGGGTTTTTCCCGGTTCGGAGGCGAGTGTATCCCGATGTGGTGAAGTAGCCCATTTGGAGGATTCGTTGGCCGTTCAAAAACAAAATTGCTTTACGCTTTGGGACGGACTTGAAACCCATTGTTTATTTTAAAAGTTTAGGTGCAAACTAGCAACTTTATTTAAAAAGGAATATTGGATTTTAATAATCTCAACTATTCGATGTTGGTCGTCACCAGTCCCAACTTCAAAAATAACCATTGGCAGTCCCAACTATTAACATATTGGTCTCCAATGGACCTTGACAAACAGAACTATAATGCCGTTAGTCTCCGGTCGTCGGAAAAACGTATTTGGCTAGAAAACTCATTTTTGGCCGGAAAACTCAATATTTTCGTATCAAACCTCTTTGTAACTTTATTACGGATCTTTAGGAACCTTTTTCTAGTAAAAGTCTCAATTAATGAAGTCGTCGGAAAACTCCTTTTTTCACCGGAAAACTCCTTTTTTCACTGGAAAACTTCGTTTGGCTGGAAAACTCAACTTTTTGGCCGAAAAACTTAGCATCTTCGTCCTAAACCTCTTTGTAACCTTAGATCGTACCTTTAGAAACCTTTTTCTGGCCAAAAACGGTTTTCCGGCGACCGGAGACTAACGGCGTTAGGGTTCTGTTAATCAGGGTCCATTGGTAACCAATATGTCAATAGTTGGGACTGCCAGTGGTTATTTTTGAAGTTGGAACTGTTGGCGGTCAACAGCGAATAGTTGAGATTATTCAAATCCAATATTCTATTTAAGAATAACGACTAAAGTACACGAATGGTCTATGTGGTCTTCACTTTGTAACATATTTAGTTCCAACTTTTATTAAAAGTAAATTGATTGTCTCTGTGGTTTGCCCTTTGTAACACATTTGATCCCTAAGCTTGATCTGTTAAAACATTTAAATTTGTTAACTGGGGACTAAATGTACTACAAAGTGTAAACCACAGGGATTATTCGTGTACTTATAAAAGGCTATGGATCAAATCAAAATTTTTGGTTGATGGTTAATCACATATTCACATGAACTATGAGTGTTCTTTACTCAAAAATAATGCCTAACTAAAACTATTAACACCACCCGTAGTGGTGGGTTTCTTTGACGTTTTTCCCAAAAAAAACGCCCAACGACGCTCGGCAACCGTCCCTGGGGCGTTTTTTCCTTTTTTTTTTTTTTGAAAAAAATTGGTGGAGCGTGCTTTTTTAAACGCCTTGAACTTTATCATTGGCCAATAGCATTTTTTTTTTGGTTTTTTATTTTTTATTTAATTCTATTAGAATATCTAATCATTGCAAGATTCAAGCTCCTCTACACCCCTTTTACATAATGCGCGACAATACTCACATGTTAACTGGACCGCCATATGACGCAAAATATCCAGGGTTCTTCCCCCTCCCAACATTGAAATAATTGATCCGTGAACACCTTGTTTGTAGCAATATCAACCAGATGGTTATTTGCTGATGATGGCATGGCACATGCTTACCTCTATTAAAGTGGTGCATGTTAAGTTTCACAAAGCAAGCAAATGAGCAATAGGTAAATTTTTGTAGCAAATGTTAAATTGGCAATAGGTAGGGTCGTAAACGAATCGAACGAACACGAACGGTGTCATGTTTGTGTTCGTTCGTTAAGAAAATACAGATGTTTGTGAACTATTCGCGAACACATGTCAAACAGAAGTTTATGTTCATGTTTGTTTGTTAAAGAATTTTAGTTGTTCGCAAACAGCTCGTAAACACTGGTCACGAACGCAAATGAACACTAAACTTGAAATTAAAAAAAAAAACACCATTAACCTTAAACATCCGACACAAGTAGTCAAATACAACCACTAAGTGATAAATCAAGAATTCAAGACACAAGAAGTCTACTACAAGCACCATACGATAAATCAAGTTTAGCTAACTTAAGACATAACTATCTAAAAATGTCTTTAGTGTCCAAGTTTAGATAAGGGTTTACGTTTTACTATTTTTTTTAATACAATTATTAACTAATGTATGGGAGGGAAAGTGAAATATTAAAAAACATTGAAAAAACTTTTAACAAGTTAACATAAACAAAAGAACACGAACGAACGTAAACGAACATATTACCGAACGTGCACGAACGCAGTTGAACGAACAGAATATCTTGTTCATGTTGGTTCATTAACTAAACATAAACAAACTTTCCCCCGAACTGTTCGATGAACATTCGATTCGTTTACAACCATAGAACTAGGTGGTTTACTAAAAACTAACCAATTAAATTAATCTGAATATTGTTGATATACTTAAATACAAAAAATAATTTATTTCGATTGACTATAATAACATGCTTTCAGTATTAAACTTTATATAAATTATCCTCATAAAATTTCTCTAAATTATCCGCACATTTTTCTACTTGGCAACTTCTGAATGGGTAAATGTTGAACCAGTAACTAGTAATTGTTTAGAGGCAAATGTCTGATCAATTCAGATAAGAGGTCTTAACCATCTAGACTCAGTATAATGTTTAACCGCAATTAAGTGTGAACCAGTAAGAGCTCTGAACAACTAAACAAACAGCCTATGAGTGTCCAACTAAAATTTCTTGACGTAGTACCATACGCATAAAAACTTGTACCCTGAATAACAAGCTTGTTCATTTGACGATAACGCTAGTGTTGTGTGGGGATAGGGTGATGATATAAGTTTCACTCTGAAACAACCCAGATTCACCATCGACTCAATCTTGTAGCCACAACAACAATGTCGACTGTTTCTGCATCTTCTTCCATCTCATGTTACTCAATTTTCAAACCCCACAAAAACCCCAACACCCGCTTATCATTTTCTCTACCCATTCCACTTCAATCGTCCCATCCTTGCATTAGCATTAGCATTAGCATTCCCAATTCTTATCCTAATTCACCTGTTGTGCTCCAAACAAGATTCTCCAATTTGAACAAGATAAGGTCTTCTGTAGCCGAAGAAGAAACAGTTGTAGTTCCTGAACAACAAGAAGAACAGAGCAGTGGTAATCAAGGGGATGTTGAGGCCACTGTTACTGTTCCTGTTTCCCGTTCTGATGTCCTCACCATGTTCTTTCAGGTAGTTTTTAACAAGAAAAATAGCATTTTTTTCAGTGGGTGTATGTTTTTTGATTGATATATGAATGCACACCAAGTGTTTGATGTTATGCCAAAGAGAACATGCGTACTAATATTTTAATTCTACTTTGTTGTGTACTGAAACATAATGTCAGTTGAGCATATGGTGGATTGCAAATCCGGCATAAAGATAAATTAGTTACAGGTTTCATGAACAATTCGACGAGAAGTTGGTTTATTTAACAAACGAAAGAACATGAACAATCTTTTTTGTTCATTTAGTTAAACGAAGGAATATGAACAAATGTCTGGTTCGTTCATTTATGCTCGTTTACGTTCATTTATGCCAATTTATGTTCGTTTGTTTACGTTCATTTATGCTTGTTAGTTTATGTTCGTTTGTTTACGTTCATTTATACATTCATTTAAAATATTTAGGCTTATCGCAATTTAGTTTAGTTTTATGAAATGAAAAATATCACCTCTTACATTAAAGTCTACTTTTATACGATCCACAAACGAACATAAATGAACACGAACACATTCATTTTCTTAATGAACAACAACATTCCGTTTGTTTAATTGTTCGTGTTCGATCATTTGTTTGGTTAAAGTTAACAAACAAACACGAACACGCCTTGTTCGTGCTCATTCATTTGTTTAGAAGCCTACATATTTCTTTCAACATAATGTAGAAAGATGAGTTAGACATCTGTGACACCAATTCAAGATTTTGGTTTCATATCTTCCCCCCAACGCAATTTGCGTTTTACCTAGTCCCATTGGTTAGCAGGGTATTGGTGGGGTCCCGTGATTTCTCTGGACACAGGTTCTCATAGTTACCAAAAAGAAAAAAAAAAGATTTTGCTTTCATAACAGTATTTACATAAAGGGTAAAGTTCTTGTACAAATAATCTTAACATACTAAACATACAAATTGAAGGAAAACTAAAAAAGACAAGGTGGCATTTTTGTAATTATCAATAACTATCAAAGTTACTCTACAAAAATACCTAAAAAAACCTAACCCCTCTTCCCCCCCCCCCCCCCCCCAACCCCCCCAAGCTAAAATGCTAAAAACTAAACCCCCAAAAAACCTAAAAAATCTAAAAAAAAACACACACAAATTATTTTATTTTATTTTTTTAACATTTTTTATTAAAAAAGCGCTACTTTTAGTAGCAGCAAAAAAAAAAATTTTTTTTTTTGTTTGCTAACGAAATGTAGCGATTTTTTAATAAATTTTTTTTTTTTTGTGTTTTTTAGGTGTTTTTGGTTGAGTTCACATTTGTATAGTAATTTTGATAGTTGGTGGTAATTACAAAAATGCCACCTTGTCTTTTTGAGTTTTCCTTCAATTTGTATGTTTAGTATGTTAAGATTATTTGTATTTGATCTTTTGCCTTTACATATAATAATCTTGTCTGTGTTATCCAATTTGATTCATCACAACAAATGATCTTTCATCTTTTTTGTATATGAAGGCTGAGGGAACAATGAGTGAAGGGGCCATTCCTTCTGTAACAAGTGCTCTAGAGGTAAACATAACCTATCTCCAACCTTAATCTGTATTGAACACGGAAAACGATTCGTGTACGTTGTACATGTGTAAATAAATGGTGTGTCAAATTTGGTGGCGTACAAATCATCTCTCGTTTGACACACGATGGATAAATTTCATATCTTGATGCCAATATGACAATATGTTACATAGAGCAATCGTTTCATATGTGTTATACTAGTTACATTAGCATATGGTGATGAATAGTGACTATTTTGTTGTCTTTTAGGGGCTGTTTGTTTACCTCTTAATGAAGCTCTTAATGGTTCAGACCTCTTACTGATTCAGCACTTAATGGTTCAGACTGTTTGTTTCGCGAGCAGATGTCTGAATGGTTCAGACATTTACCTCTGAATGGTTAAGTTTTATACTGAGTCTGAATGGTTAAGACCTCTAATCTGAATTGCTCAGACTATTTCCTCTGAACGGTTAAGCATTATACTGCCTCTTAATGGTTCAGACCTCTTACTGGTTCAACACTTAATTGTTCAGACCTCTTACTGATTCAGCACTTAACCATTCAGAAGTTGTCAAACAGCCCCTTAGTCTATTTTGTTTTTTAGTGTAAACTTTCATTTGGAGCCCTTGAACTTTAATTATTCTAATTTTTTTTTACCATTTTACTTTTCTACCCCTAAACTTTAATAAAGTTAGCATACAACCCCTAAATTTCAATAAAGTTGTCAGTATAAATTCGATTTCGTCAACATTTTACTTCACGTGAGTCACTTGGTGTTAGAAATTAGTGTTTTTGTTTTAGTTTTATTTATCTTAAATGCCGCTAGTTTTGCCAGTTTTGGGAACTACATCTGTTTGCAACCTGAATTATGCAAATGCGCATATTTTTTTTTCTTTCAGGAGACGGAGGGAATCTCAAACCTAAGGGTCCAAGTTCTCGAGGGTATTGCAAGTGTCGAGGTGAACTGATTTTTTGTATTATATCCTTGAACGATTCCAGTACTCAGTAGGAAGACATCTTCAAATTTTGAATGCTAAATGACCCGTTTTTGTTTTGTTTTAGTTGAAGAAGAAAACAACCGTGCAGGCTACCGGAGTGGCTTCTAATCTGGTTGAGATCATACAAAATTCCGGATTCAAGTTACAAGCACTGAATTTGAGCTTTGATGAAGATGCCAACTAAATACACAATCCCCTTTGTTCATTTCTTTATAATCGTGAACCAAGAGCATCTACGTCCTTGTAGTTAAGGCATCTCGAAATTTCTTGAACATGTTTTTCATTCGTGTTTTGCTGTCTGTCTTCCCAAGTCATAGATATATGGAACATATGTAGAGTTAACATTTGACCCACAATGTCCCAGTTTTAATGTTGTATTTTGCTAGTTGATAATGGGTGTCCCGCAGAACAATATAGATGTATATTGATTTTGTACCGACTTAACCGTCAGAGGGTGGTCTTGGTCTTGTGGCCACAACCTTTGGACCCTTTCTAACATGTTATCTCCGAATTATAGCTCCGTTTCAGGCTCGGGTAAGGCTAGATTCGGTATTGTATTACGAAATATACAAATTACAACAAACACCACCAAGCTTAAAGTACTTGCACCTGCAAGCAGCCAATAATATTTGTCAAGCCTTGCTTCACTCACATCGTCCTCCCTTTCCCATGTTCGGAGCTCGTAAAGCATTCAACCAAATACACCATTAACGCGCTCAAAAAGCTCCCGACGCCCAAACACACTTGAATAAAGAGCTATCCCCGTCGTCCTCATCTCCTCCGGCACTGCACTGTAAAAAAACTCCTGCATTCCAACGACTGTGAAAATATCCGAAACACCCAACAATATGTACTGCGGCAACAGCCAGAAAATGGTAATGGCCTCTGGTTCCGATTCCAGCCTTTTTGTTTCAACGATGGCTGCGAATATCATAGCGATGACGGAAAGGAACATTCCTGTGGAGATTCTTCTTTTAGAAAGAGCGGTTTATCTTCGAGCCTAAAACACAACAGTACAATCGTAGGGTATGTTTGGCATGAAGCTTTTAGGAGCTTCTAGCTTTAAGCTTTTAAGAAAACCTCCTACTCAATAAAAAGTCTTGTTTGGTTGAAGGAGCTTGAAGCTTTTAGGTAAGGAGCTTGAAGCTTTAGGGTTTTTTTTTTTTTTTTTTTTTTTTTTGTAAAGTGAGCTTATTTTTAGGAGCCTTTGCACACTTCTTATTTTTAGAAGCCTTTGTATTTGATCCTAATCCGCAAATCCTAATATGTTTTTAAATTATATATGTTGAATAATATTATATCATACTCGTTTTGGACGTGCATTTTAAATTAATAAAATTATTAAAAGTAAATTTTAAACATATATAAATCATTATGTATGCAAATTAAACAATTAAACCAAGAATTAGTAATAAATAAGCCAGGCTCGAGCTTTAGACATAAAGCTTGAAAAAAAAAATGAGCTCAAGTTCTTTGGAGTTAAACAAATTAAGCTCAGGCTTGGCTCAACTAGTTTACACCTCCGGTGATGGCTATTACGAACAACAACAGTATTCTTAACAATTAACATAATAACACTTTTTCTAAGTGAAACCAACAACATAATTGCCACTGGCTGGAGGCTGTTTGGTTACTTGAAAGAAGGAAAAAAAAACCCATACCAACCCAAAACAAAAGGTTCATAGTCTCTTTCAGAAAGAGTAAATTGCCATTTTAGTCTCTGAGTTTTGTCCAAATTACCATTTTAGTCCAAATAGTTTTTTTTCTCCTCTGAGTCCCTGACTTTTCCTTTTTCTTGCCATTTTGATCACATTGCCTAACTTAGTCTAAAAACGAGGTTACAATCAGGGGTATTTTTGCATTAAATTATTATGAGGTTTATAAATTATGTTGTAAACTACCCCTGGTTATCACTACACAACAGTTACGCCAAAAATACCCTTGGTTATAACCAGATTTTTAGACTGAGTTAGGCAATGTGATCAAAATGGCAAAAAAATGGAAAAGTCAGGGACCCAGAGGAGGAAAAAAAACTATTTGGACTAAAATAGCAATTTGGACCAAACCTCAGGGACTAAAATGGCAATTTACTCCTTTCAGAAATGATGAAACAACATAAATATATCATACTCTAGTAACAGTGTAATGGAAAATAAATCGATAACCCTTCTCTGCACCCAAAATTTGAAGCTCCGTCCCGATAGTCAGTCAGTCTTTTGACCTATGCTTTCGTTTCTTACTCCTATTTTCGATACACAATTAAAAATAAATTAGATATTTGCCAAACGTCAAACACGAGTATTTGTAAAAGTCAAACTCCGCTATATTTAAAGGAATAAAAGAATAAGAGAGTACTTTTCATGTGATCCTGGATCCCGACAATATTTTAGCTTCCGGTCAATGTGCTTCATATCCGCCGCAATAGGTGTAACAAGATTATTTACCTATGTAATACAATATTATATTCAAGTAAATGTTTCTCGTGTGACATAACCAATGAACAACCATACTTACCATCTGGTCAATAGCGTCTAGATATTTTGTGAGTAAAATAATATGGTTTTCAATGTGTTGCTCCTTCTCATTCATTACAATATATACAGCTCAAACAACAAGACTTTCCTAATCTAAATATGGAAAGGAATAATAATATAATAATTGAGAATACAACAATCAAGCAATACGGTTACTTTGGGCTGAATTTGTGGGATCTTCTAGAATTATGAAGAGAATATTATGCCTTGTTAATTGCCTTGTTAATATACCCCCGCAGTCGAAACGCGAGGTTGTCGAACGTTGAGACTGGCCCGAAAATCTTCGAATAGAACCCGTGGAAGACCTTTGGTGAAAATATCGGCTACTTGATACCGTGAGGGCACGTGGAGGACCCGAACTTGACCGCGAGCAACTTTTTCCCTTACGAAATGGATATCCATTTCGATATGTTTCGTGCGTTGATGTTGCACCGGATTTCCCGAGAGATAAATTGCACTTACATTATCACAGTAGACAAGCGTTGCATGGGAAGGTGGTTTGTGTAGTTCTAACATTAAGTTTCGTAGCCAACACACTTCGGAAACCACATTTGCAACACCGCGGTACTCTGCTTCGGCGCTTGAACGTGACAAAATTGGTTGGCGCTTTGACGACCATGAGATCAAGTTGTCCCCCAAATAGACGCAATATCCGGAGGTTGAGCGGCGAGTGTCGGGACAACCGCCCCAATCCGCGTCTGTGTATGAAATAAGAGAGGAGGAATTTGTAGATGAAATGGTGAGCCCGTAGTTTATGGTGCCGCGGATGTACCGTAGAATCCTTTTTAGAGCATGCATGTGGGACGTGCGTGGTGCGTGCATGTGCATGCACACTTGTTGCACCGCGTAGGTGATATCGGGTCGGGTGAACGTGAGGTATTGAAGCGCCCCCACGAGTTGTCGGTACTCGGTGCCATCTTCAAGTAAATCACCATCCGAAGCACTAAGCTTTTGTTTAGTGTCCACAGGTGTGATGGTTGGATTACATGTTTGCATGTTTGCCCTTTTTAGTAAATCATGTGCATAACTTTCTTGAGACAAAAAAATGGAATTCCCATAGTTGGTTACTGCAATGCCAAGAAAGTAACTTAGTGGGCCTAAGTCTTTCATGGCAAATTCATTTGATAGGGACTTCATGAAGTGAGTCCGAAGCCGATCTGTGGAAGTCACCAAAATAATATCATCCACGTACAATAAAAGATAAGCGATGTCGGGACCATTTTTATAGATGAAGAGGGAGTGGTCCGAGCGGCTGTGATGAAATCCAAGGCGAGATACATGGTCGGCAAAACGTTGGTACCATGCTCGCGGGGCTTGTTTGAGGCCGTATAATGATTTCTTTAGTAAGCAAACATGATCAGGAAATCGTTTATCCCGAAAGCCCAATGGTTGGTGCATGTAGACCGTTTCTTTTAAATGACCGTGAAGGAAAGCGTTTTTCACATCTAGTTGGTGAATCGGCCATTTGTTTGAGACGGCCAATGTTATAACCATTCGGATTGTCGCGGGTTTGACAACCGGGCTAAATGTTTCACCACAATCGATACCCACTTGTTGAGAGCGACCATCACAAACGAGTCTAGCTTTGTATCGTTCGAAACACCCACTAGAGTTCTTTTTATGACGGAAAATCCACATGCTACGTACAATGTTCATGTTGGGATGTCGGGGAACCAAAACCCAAGTCTTATTTTCAATAAGAGCACGGTATTCGTCGTGCATAGCCTCATTCCAATCCTTGTTATTAAGGGCATCAACAGGGTTGCGGGGAAGAGGTGAGATAGTAGTCGAACAATTTAAGTTTAATATTTGTTTGGGTTTGGAAATACCGGACATACTTCGGGTGTGTATTGTGCGGGCGGGTTGGACGGGTGGAACGTTTGAGGTATTGGGTAAGGTGGAGGTCGCGGAAGGTGGCTCGGTTGTAGGAAAGTGAGGAAAAGATGGCCCGTGATGTTGTGAGGTGAGAGTCGGTTCGGGATGATTGAAGGCCGAAGTAGAGGGTGTTTGAGGTGATTGAGAAGAGGATTGTATATGGGAGGGAGAAGTTGTAGTGGAAGCTATAGGTGATTGAGGATGAGACTGGGCCGGTTGGGCCGAAGGCTGGCTTGACATGGACTGGGCCGAAGGGTGGCTTGATGTGGACTGGGCCGATTGGGCTGTGGGTGGGGCGGAAGGAGAGTAGGCCGAGTGGAGAACCCTCATTAAGGGGTGTGGGTCCGTTGAGAGGAAATGGTATGTTTGTGGAGTTGGTTTGTGAGTTGTAGAAAAAGGGAAGGTGGTTTCGTCAAAAATAACATGACGAGAAATAGAAATTTTACGGGTAGAAGGATTATAGCATTTGTATCCACGATGGTTCGTTGGATATCCTAGAAAAATGCAAGGAGCGGAACGGTGTTGTAATTTGTGAGTTGTTGTTGATGGAAATAGAGGAAAACATAGGCATCCAAAAACTCGTAGGTATGAGTATGTGGGTGTGCGATTGAATAGAATAGAGGTGGGTGTTTTATTTTGTAGAAGTTTAGAAGGAGTGATATTGTGAAGATAGGTTGCATGTTGTAAGGCGTGATGCCAAAAATTGTTAGGAGTAGAGGAGTGAGCTAGAAGAGTTCGCATAATGTTGTTAATGGATCGAATTTTTCTTTCCGCTTTTCCATTTTGTGAGGAAGTGTGGGGACAGGAGAAACGAAAAGTGATGCCATTGTTTTTGCAAAAATTGTGAAAATTATTGTTGTCATATTCTTTCCCATTATCACATTGTATGGATTTTATTGAGTAATTGAATTGGGTTTTGATAAAAATGTAGAAGTGTCGAAAGATTTCAAAGACTTGTGACTTGTGGCCTAGTGGAAAGGTCCAAAGAAAATTGGTTTTGTCATCTAAGAAGAGTAGATAATATTTGTGTCCACTTGAAGATGGGATTGGAGAAGTCCACAAATCAGTGTGTAGTATGTCAAATGGCAAATAAGTAAAATTGCAAGATTCATTAAAAGGCAATCTAATGTGTTTTCCAAGAACACAAGAAGAACAAACAGTAGCTAATGGTTTATTGGAAATGCAAGGTAATTTTGAACGTAAAAATTTAAAAGTAGACGTCCCGGGGTGCCCGAGGCGTTGGTGCCAAATGTCTTGAGAAATGGTCGTCAAGGCAAGCGGATCCTTTATTTGCGGAATAGAGTTGAAGGTAAGCGGGTACAAGTCTCCGGTGCTATCACATCGTAGGATAGGTGTCCGCGTCCGGTAATCCTTCACAACAAAACCATAAGGATCAAATTCAACCGTTACATTATTATCACGAGTTAATCGGCGAACAGAGATTAAATTGGTTATAAGATTAGGAACATAGAGAACTTGATTTAGTTTTAGGGGTGGGTAAGGTGGAGGTAAAGTTTGATGCCCCATACCAAGGATTGGTAATTTCGAACCATCCCCGACGATTACCTTGTTAATATTGCCATTATTGAAATAAGAGGAAAGATTACCTGAGTTGTTGGTCATATGTGAAGTGGCACCGGTGTCGAAAATTCCTTGTTGCTCGGGTGGATGGAGAGACATTGCATGAAGGGCTTGCTCAATGTCGGTGGGTGCATAGGAGAGTTCGGACGAGGCGTATGCATGATGTGCTTGAGGTCGTGGGCCGAGAATACCTAGACCATGTTGTGGGCCGTTTGGGTTATGTTGGCCATGTTGGGCCGGTCGTTGATTAGAGGGTTGGTGCGGGCTGGTTGGGTATGGGCAGGGTGGATATTGTGCAGTGGGTGAATATTGTTGTGAATTAGACCACTGTGAGTTTGGAGATGAAGTGTTGTAATTGGGTGTCCAAGGTTGGGTAGTATAATTGGGAGCTGAGGAATAACCACGACCATAAGAAATGTTGTTACTTCGTCCTTTGCCACCATGGCGGCCACCGCGCCCTCGGTAACTACGGCCACCACGACCACGCTGGGAGTGGGTTCGGTTATCACCGGTAGTACGTTGATGTTGAACATTTAAGGCCGTGTTGGATGTTGCGGCTTCATGGATGGCTTGGTTCGCCTTTCGGGATTCTTCCATACAGAGACGCGATCGAACTTCATAAAAACCGGGTAACGGTTTGATTTGTTGAATTATCATGGCAATGCCGTCATAAGCATTTGTGAGGCCGCCGATTAATTGTAGAACAATGCGTTGATTTGTGAGCGGAGCCCCGACATTGGAGAGTTGATCAGCCAACATTTTGATAGCTTGACAATAAGCCGACATAGATGGGTAGTTTTCTAACCTTGTAGTAACAAGCTTGTGTTCTAAGTAGAGGGCCCGTTCATTCTTGTTATCTTGGAAGATGTCTTCTAACGATGTCCACGCTTCGAGAGCGGTTGCATTAGCTTTGATGATAGTATGAAGGAGGTCATTTGAAATGGTACTATAGATCCATTGGATCACAATAGCATCCAATCGATGCCAAAGAGCAACGTCTTCCTGGGTTACGGTTTTGGTAGTGGTCTCGGCTGCCTTATCGGAAGAAGGGGCGGATTGGGGTGTAGAAACAGTGGGAGGGACAGCCGTGGGATCGATGTGGTCGAAGACCAGAAACGCCTTACAATGAATTTTAAAGAGCTCGGACCAGGAATTATATTGACCGCTCTCCATTTCGAGTGTGAAAGGGACAAAGTTTCGAATATTAGTGACCATCAAGGCAGGGTGGTTTTTGTTTTCCATTGAAGAGCTTGGAATAGAGAGGAAAAACAAAATGAATAGAATGCCGAGAAGAGAGAATGGAAATTGGTGATCAGAGAAAGAAGGCTCTGATACCATAAAATAATATGGTTTTCAACTAGTATTAAGTAGCCCCCGCGTTGCGGCGGGGGGCGAGCACTAAGGCCACACTACTGCTAGCGACCACCGACACTGAAGTTGCAGTGTGTTAATGTGAAGAAATTAAATCAAAACGTAAAACATAGAATAAAATAACTAAGTTCATCTAGCACTCACGCGTTACGATGAACTCGCGTCTATTTTTCCCGTTTGACAGATTCATCGTAATCTATATATAATATATATCATTACCATTATAAAAACCATAATGCATACATTATAACAATCATTGCATCAATATATTGCAAATTATATTTATACAAAATTTTGACTAAATTAATTAGATTATTATAAATAATAATAATTTACAAATAAAACAACACAACTTAGAGTGGATCAAACTAATTGAATATGGTAAGATAGTGAAACCATTATTTGATTAGGGTACAACCACTTAAGCACAATTTACAACCAAACATGCATACAAATTTTCCAAATTAATAGTATATAAATATAAATGTATGAAGCATAACCACATAATCTTTTTTTTTTTTTTTTTGAAACACACCCAAAGTCAAGGATACAATCACCCTAAGCTAAATGTTGTTGCTTATTTATAGTGTAGAGGAGGTATAGCGCCCCGGGACGTTATAGATGATGAGTTGGCGGGGGTGACACCCCCACACCCTCCGGCCTTATGAGTTAGCAGCCCATGGGTTTCTTATAAACCATGTATATCAATCAAAGCATTATGTACAAAATCTTAAAGCAAGAAAAACTTATTAAGCACATGTTACTACACCATAAAGCCAAGATATGTTACTAATTGATAGTTTATAATTACTTATTTACATTACTACATCTTCACGAATTATTTTAGTGACGTCTTAGTTGAATTTATGTGAACTAGTAGATTCCCACGCCGCGTTGCGGCGGAAGTTCAATCGGTAGCGATTCGGTTCATTATGATATCAGTTTAATACTGACACTCCCTCGGTATAGCAATTGAAATATATAACCCAAAAAATGAAGTTGTCATGATAAATAAATAAATCATACATGACCTTTTCAATTTTAAGTACAAATTTTAGCGAAACTTTTAGTGTTATTGATTGTGTGTTGCGGCGATACGCTCCATCGCGACGCTGATAAAAAAAAACTCGTTAAAACAATAAAGACAGAATTTTATACAACATATTTTAAACTTTAGTAAACAATTAAGTCACGTTGGTACTATGAACTCCACAATAGAATTTATACAGAGTTAAAAATTATAAGTTATGGGTTCATATCATAAATTTCGTTAACATGCTATTAATTAATCTAACCTTTTTCTCAAAAAATAAGTAAATGAAAATACATAATACAACATGACCTACTATACTGCTGCTAACTTGTTACTAAATTTTTTTTATTACTATTAGAAAACTTGTTATTTAGCAAAGGCCCACATCGACGTGTCTTAGTTAGATTTCCTTGTTTCGTAAATTTGATAAAAGTAAATTAATAATTGAAGTAGCCGGTTAAATTTTAAACATATTATTATATATATATATCAATTGACAACAGGTGTTTGCTACAGTATTTGAGGGTATTTTTGTAATTTGAAAGATCATGCAATTAGGTTATCCACGCGTCTGATTTGGTCCTCTGTTCCCCTCTTCGTACTCTCCAGAACAGAACAGCTTGCGAACCACCGCCACTACCGACTCCCTTCCATAGACGGCCGGCTCCAGGCACTGTGAAATGATGTTCTTTCTCACTCTTCGGCGAAGCACTGCTATGGTAGTGGTGAATGGTCGATCCAAGGTCTGACTTTAGTACCATCCTTCCGTCTTCAACCTTCGTCGTCGGAAACCTAACTTGCCGAGGCCTCTTTCTGGTGGTGTAAACATCGCCTGAAACCTCCATCACCGTGGCCCTCTGTTGCGTAAGTGATTGTTTCCAGTGGCGGCGCCGCCGCTCACCAACAACTGATTCCGTTCGAAACCCCAACCATTATCATCCTCATGCGATGTGATTTGCAGAAAGATGAAGATGGCGACGGTGACGGTTTTGTGGAGGTGTTTTGTGGTTGTAGTCTTTTGTGGTGGTGGCATTATTGATGGTGGTTGTAATATGGCTGCTTTTCAACAAAAGCCAAGAAAACCATGGGTTTGCTTTATTGCCCGTAGGTTTTCTTTGAAGAATACAGATGTAGCACGTGACCTGTTGTACAAAACTTAACAGTAACATTTTCTCTCTCCTTCACTCACAACCACTTAAACCATTTTTTAACTCTAACTTTTTAGCATTGTTGTAAAAGTAGGTCTCAGGCCGAATACTCATCGAGTCTTCATTACAAGGTATGATGTCGAGACGATTTTTTTCAACTCCGCCTAATTACTCGGAACCGATCAAAATCAGTCAATCTCAGCCAGGATAGGATTTAGTTGGTCAACTTCAAACGAGTTTGACATGTATTTTGTTATAGATCTCTATAAAAGTAAGATTTTGTTATAAATATCTATAAAAGTATGATATTTGATAAACTTATCTGAAACTTAATTTCTTTTTAATTTAATATATCCAAGTACTCCTTGAGTACTAGCAAATACTCAATCGATTAGCCTTAAAGCGTCTAACGACTTCTATAACCGCCATTTTTTTTAAATAAATTGAATTGAAGTTATATACAAATTACAACCCTAAATAGGAAAGATAAAACTTTTAAGCAAAGATATAATTTAGGAAACTCAAGGCTCAAATCCAAAGGTACCCATCAAATGGCCCACCTGCAGGCTTCATCATTCAGTATATGCTTCTTCTTCTTCCTATATACCCCCACCCGCCAACTCCTCCTCTATCTATTCTCACTCCCAATTACACTTTCTGTTGGACCTCTGAATTCTAAAACACCAAGATCAGGTAAAGCTCAAATCTTTTTATATGTTTTTGTTGAATAAAGTTTCAATCTTTGAGTTCCAACGTTAAATTCCTTACTTCTTGTTACAAATTTTAGTTTATATCGTATCCACCGCCACCGACACCGACATAATTTGGTTCATCTTCAAGATAACTTCATCTGAAAAACCCTCACACCAATCCCCTTTGTGTTTATAAAACATGTTTCCCTGCCTAGCGAAATTCCTTGTCGGGTAAGTTCCGACCCGCACGAAAGGCGTAACGATCTGGGCACTGTCTCGGAGAGAGGCTCGGTGAAATAGACATGTCTGTGAAGATGCGGACTACCTGCACCTGGACAGAAAGACCCTATGAAGCTTCACTGTTCCCTGGGATTGGCTTTGGGCCTTTCCTGCGCAGCTTAGGTGGAAGGCGAAGAAGGCCTCCTTCCGGGGGGGTCCGAGCCATCAGTGAGATACCACTCTGGAAGAGCTAGAATTCTAACCTTGTGTCAGGACGTACGGGCCAAGGGACAGTCTCAGGTAGACAGTTTCTATGGGGCGTAGGCCTCCCAAAAGGTAACGGAGGCGTGCAAAGGTTTCCTCGGGCCGGACGAAGATTGGCCCTCGAGTGCAAAGGCGTATGGAAAAATAGATTTTTAAGTAAAAAAATGATATGGGTAAACAAAAGAAATTAACGAATGAATGTTGTCGATGAAAATTTAAATTAGTAAAAAGCTAGAGGCTAAAAATGTCAATTGTACCCACTCCCATATGGTCTAAAGAGTCTACTGTCTCTCACCTAACCCTTTAATATATAATTATATAATTAAATAATATATAATATATAATATAATATCTCCATTCGTCAATCGATTTTCACTTATTTTATCCAATCGATTTTCACTTGGTTTATCCAATGAGTCAAATAACTTCATAGTTATCTTTAGAAAATATCTGAAAGTTATCTTCATGACATTATGCAATTATGTAGAGCGTGTCCCAATTTAACCCACTATACAAAAAGATATCTGAAAATTTTTGGAATAGTTAGAAGCATATAAACCAATAATCAATTACACATGTGTTGATCATCAAAAAATAAACTAATTCCATGCTCAAACCTTTTGATTTTTAAAATCATCTTCTTTTTTTTCAAAATAGGAAAGCTTTAAGGCACAGTAGCTTAAAATTTAATCCCTAGACACTATAGCCAAAAAAAATATCAACATTTTTCAATAATGAAATACGAATGGTATAGGAGGTGATTTACACATATGTAATCAAGGTTATACAAAAAGAAAAATCATAATAATAACATGCAGTTTTTTTAAATTTATGGCTATTTTGAGGGACGGTTTATGTGTTTTTCATAGACGATTATAACAAAATCTTCAAAATCAGTAATGTGGGATGGTTTAAACAAGAGTTAAATGTTAAAATGATTTTTGAGATTTTATTTTAAATGAAGGACGAAATCGTAATTTTAAAGCGAATATAAAATAATAAAGCCTTGCTTATTTATAGTGTAGAGGAGGTATAGCGCCCCGGGACGTTATAGATGATGAGTTGGCGGGGGTGACACCCCCACACCCTCCGGCCTTATGAGTTAGCAGCCCATGGGTTTCTTATAAACCATGTATATCAATCAAAGCATTATGTACAAAATCTTAAAGCAAGAAAAACTTATTAAGCACATGTTACTACACCATAAAGCCAAGATATGTTACTAATTGATAGTTTATAATTACTTATTTACATTACTACATCTTCACGAATTATTTTAGTGACGTCTTAGTTGAATTTATGTGAACTAGTAGATTCCCACGCCGCGTTGCGGCGGAAGTTCAATCGGTAGCGATTCGGTTCATTATGATATCAGTTTAATACTGACACTCCCTCGGTATAGCAATTGAAATATATAACCCAAAAAATGAAGTTGTCATGATAAATAAATAAATCATACATGACCTTTTCAATTTTAAGTACAAATTTTAGCGAAACTTTTAGTGTTATTGATTGTGTGTTGCGGCGATACGCTCCATCGCGACGCTGATAAAAAAAAACTCGTTAAAACAATAAAGACAGAATTTTATACAACATATTTTAAACTTTAGTAAACAATTAAGTCACGTTGGTACTATGAACTCCACAATAGAATTTATACAGAGTTAAAAATTATAAGTTATGGGTTCATATCATAAATTTCGTTAACATGCTATTAATTAATCTAACCTTTTTCTCAAAAAATAAGTAAATGAAAATACATAATACAACATGACCTACTATACTGCTGCTAACTTGTTACTAAATTTTTTTTATTACTATTAGAAAACTTGTTATTTAGCAAAGGCCCACATCGACGTGTCTTAGTTAGATTTCCTTGTTTCGTAAATTTGATAAAAGTAAATTAATAATTGAAGTAGCCGGTTAAATTTTAAACATATTAAAAATCAAGTTTTGTACAACAGGTCACGTGCTACATCTGTATTCTTCAAAGAAAACCTACGGGCAATAAAGCAAACCCATGGTTTTCTTGGCTTTTGTTGAAAAGCAGCCATATTACAACCACCATCAATAATGCCACCACCACAAAAGACTACAACCACAAAACACCTCCACAAAACCGTCACCGTCGCCATCTTCATCTTTCTGCAAATCACATCGCATGAGGATGATAATGGTTGGGGTTTCGAACGGAATCAGTTGTTGGTGAGCGGCGGCGCCGCCACTGGAAACAATCACTTACGCAACAGAGGGCCACGGTGATGGAGGTTTCAGGCGATGTTTACACCACCAGAAAGAGGCCTCGGCAAGTTAGGTTTCCGACGACGAAGGTTGAAGACGGAAGGATGGTACTAAAGTCAGACCTTGGATCGACCATTCACCACTACCATAGCAGTGCTTCGCCGAAGAGTGAGAAAGAACATCATTTCACAGTGCCTGGAGCCGGCCGTCTATGGAAGGGAGTCGGTAGTGGCGGTGGTTCGCAAGCTGTTCTGTTCTGGAGAGTACGAAGAGGGGAACAGAGGACCAAATCAGACGCGTGGATAACCTAATTGCATGATCTTTCAAATTACAAAAATACCCTCAAATACTGTAGCAAACACCTGTTGTCAATTGATATATATAATAATGTGTTGCTCCTTCTCATTCATTACAATATATACAGCTCAAACAACAAGACTTTCCTAATCTAAATATGGAAAGGAATAATAATATAATAATTGAGAATGCAACAATCAAGCAATACGGTTACTTTGGGCTGAATTTGTGGGATCTTCTAGAATTATGAAGAGAATATTATGCCTTGTTAATAGTGAGCTCAGGAACGGGCCGTGCTGGATGCTGACGAGAAAGAATGTTGTTCAGGTATCTGCATACGAACACCATTTGAAGAAACTAAAACAAATTCTAGAAAAAAGATTAAACCTTTCAAAGTTAACAACCGGGTACTCCTCGTTCGCTCTACGCAGAGCAGCCAACGCCAGCTACACCATATCACCAACATTAATTAATGTAAATAGTTATAAGTTAATTATTATGATTAAAAAAACATTGAATATGGATATACCTGACCAGGAGAAAACAAAAGAGACGCCTCTGTTCGCATCGTCTTATCAGCTACCATCTTCGCGGTCTCGTGTAAATCCTATACCGAAGACAATAATATTAATCCAAGGATTACTTATAGCTACAATTAATTTAAGGAATAAATTACAAGTTTTGTCCTTTATCTTTATACCACTTTTCAGACGGTGTCCTTTTTAACGAATGTTGACAGGCGGTGTCCTTTACTAGGTATTTTGTTGCAAGTTTAGTCCTTTACACCCAACCCAGTTAAAAAACCCTGTTAATTGTTGACAGGCGGTGTCCTTTACTAGGTATTTTGTTGCAAATTTAGTCCATTACCTAGGTATTTTGTTGCAAGTTTAGTCCTTTACACCCAACAATTAACAGGGTTTTTTAACTGGGTTGGGGGTTGGGTGTAAAGGACTAAACTTGCAATAAAATACCTAGTAAAGGACATCGTCTGTCAACATTCGTTAAAAAGGACACCCCCTAAAAAGTGGTGTAAAGATAAAGGACAAAACTTTGTAATTTTTCCTTAATTTAAATAAAGAAATTTATGCACAATAAAGGAATAAGAATAAAAAGACAATCTATCGAGAACAAAGTTAAATTCTGATCAGACAAAAATAAAACATATTTAGGGACAATGTTGCATAGAGGTAATCAGAACCTTCAGATGTTGAAGTTGACCGTTGTTTGAGTAGATAAAATCCTGTAGAACAGAATTAAATAAACAAATACAAGAATAAAACATTCCAAAAGTTTAGAAGAACGGTGCAGGGAAATAGGTAAACCGACCCGACCTCCATATCGTTGATAAAACCGTCAATGGAGTGGTAGGGTGAATAGACAATAAGATCAAATCCGAGAGACTGCAACAGAAACAAACTAATATTTAAACAACAAGAAAGCCACGGAAAAAAAAATGAAAATGAAAAAGGAAAAGTTATGTGAGTCATTTCGTGCCTGTAGAACAATCATCTCGTTATTGAGAATCACTTGATGATCCTGATCGATTCCCTTACCAAGCTCTTCGGCTGATACGTGGTTTTCTTCTGCTTTACAGGCCGTATATATGCAAGTCAACCTGTTTAAAATTGCATATATAATTATAAAAAAAAAACAAAGACGAAACATGTAATATTTTCTTTTCAGGAAGAAAGATTGTGAATTAGGTTGAATCAAACGTTACATGATGTCTTTCGGATGATGTTCCATCACTGACCATTGCAGATAGAACCTTTTGAAATATATAAGAGCTGTTGCCTATAAAGCATTAAAAATTAACAAAAATATAAAAAAAAATCCGAAACGTAAACTTGTGAACTAAAGACTATCCCCTGTTTTCTGTTTATTTTCTTGGTAAAAGAAAAAAAAAGTTGAGTACCTGTATTTTTCGAGGGAATTTGAAGGCGTCACATACGTCTTGAATTTTGAACTCGTAAAACGCACGCAGAAGTTGTTCCTCGTCTATCTTAAGAGGCTTTGTACGAGAATGCTTCT